>NC_051185.1:61066283-61104101 GCF_013339695.2 Rhipicephalus sanguineus
TTTCTCCTGTGCGTGATTAAACAATAAAAATTTTGTTCAAAACGCCGTTGGATTGATGAAATAAACCAACGAAAGACGCCAGATGTTTTGTAAAAGCAAAACGAAAGAACGCCAGATGTTTCTAAAGCAAAACGAAAAGACGCCAGCTGCTTAACGAAAGACGCCAGATGTTTTCTAAAGCAATGGTTTTCTAAACAATGAAAATTCACAGCGTACATGTAAAATTAAAGTGAGCTGCAAGTCGTCATAACTCATCGACCCTTTAGTATAAACGCGCCCGATCTCACGTCGGTGATGATGTACTGGGCAGAATTCACGGAAGATTCACGGTTTACCGATGAACCTCCGCAGCTTCGTCCACTCATCATCATTCACTCCGTGGATATGCTGTGATTTTTTTCATTTGCCTTCGAGCGTTCTATTCTCCTTTCTTTGTTGTACTCGTGGTGCATGTTCTCTTCGGTAGTTGTGGTACGTAAAGATGTTGCCTTGTTTCATGTGGCATGTTTGTCTTAACACCAGGTTGTCTAGTGTAGTCTATGCCGAGGTTTCTTGGATTTGCCGTTCCGTAGGGCATTGCGCCAGTCTTTCGTATTGCACTATTATTTGAGCCTCTATCAGCTCTTCAAGTGTATAATATGGACTACTCTTGCTAAGAGCTTGTGATTAGCTGTTCTTATGGCCAGTAATAAGACTTGTTTTTATGCCGGTATAGTGATGACATAAATATTGCCGTTTTCCGCATTTCGAAGGTTCAGATAGGGAGCTACGCAGGTCATTCGGCTAAAAACGAGTCTGGCACAAGACGAATTATGTTGGCTTCCTTCATGCCACAGTGGCGCTTCGTTATTGTAGATATGAGCCTCATTGTTTGCTAGACACCGTTTTCAAGTATTGTCGGTGGAGTTGTGCAGCCTTGGCGTATCGTGGATACTTGACATCAAGTACCATGTGGAGGAAGCGAATAACGTGGCACCAGATAGCACAGGACCGGGTTGGTTGGCGGAACATGTGAGAGGCCTTTGCCCTGCAGAGGGCGTAGACAGGCTGCTGCTGCTGCTGCTGCTGCTGCTGCTGCTGCTGCTGCTGATGATGATGATGATGATGATGATGATGATGATGATGATGAAGAACCTGACGAGCCAGCTCCTAAAAAAAACTTGGAGGACGCTTGAGCTTCGCCTTCAAAATTAGAACGCGATAGCGTAATCGGGCCCCGTGCACATCGCCCTCTCAATTGCTAGCCTCGCTTTGGTTTTCGGTGCATGCCTCAACCGTGTCGTAAGGCGTAACACTGGCTGTTTCAAACTATCCTAGAAAGCCTACTGCAAGTACTGTTGTTAAAGGGGCCATGACACCCAATTTTCGATCATAATCTGCGTTATGTGGATTAATCCTTGTGCATTCACAAATAGGCTGACGAAATTTTAGCGCATTTGGTCGAGCACTTATAATTTGTAATCGATTATTTTTATAAACACGCGAGTAGCCCGACAGTCAGGCAACACTGGTGCACTCGAGAGCCGTGACGTTACAAGCACTTAGGGGCTGTGCAAGCGTCTATATTGCGGCGAACAATGTTGTTCCGTGGTCAGCTCCACGTGACATCGAGATATTTTAGCCTTCTTCAGCTTGGCACTGAAACTGAATGATTTGTAGCGGCTGAAAGTTTGGTAGGAAACGACGGCTCCGTTCCGGGCTGCACAAGACGTCACACGTGCCATGGGAAAATGGCGGCCGCTGGCGGTGGGCGGGGTTTACAACTGGGTACTTCTATGGCTTGTTTCGTACTGAAATGTTCTTTTACGGTCGACTTTTGAAATTTGTATAGACATAATAAACCCTCGACTTGTAGTTTTCGCTGAAAACCACAAATCTTTGGGCGACCGTGTCATGGCCCCTTTAGGTGCCCACAACGCTATAATTCTTCCTTTTTCGAATCAGCGAAAGGCCCACTACGTGTCAGTAAGGCAACACGTGAACCTACGCCGCTGTTCCCTTTGTTGATGGTTTGCTGCTGATGGTGATTATTTATGTCTGAGCGCTTTGTAATGGGTGGGCCTTTAAAACACCCACTCGTTGCACATTTCACATGTTTTGACGCCTTGCGTGATTCTACGTTTCTGCCATGCAATATTACATTATTTAAGGAGACTCCTTCTATTACATTACATTCATATAGCGTTTCCTTCCGAAGTAGTTCGAGAAAATAGTGTGGCTCTGTGGTAGAACACCTGCATGCGACGCGGACGGCCAGGGTTCGATTCACACTCGAACTCGAAGATTTTTATGATTTATTTTATTTGCATCGTTCTCAATGTTTTGCTCACGGATTAAGATGACGATTTTTCACTCATAACCAACGATGCCGACACCAAAATTTCTGCGAAACCAGCTCGTTAACGCAATAAGTTTAACAGTACTACACACGGTATATATCAACCGCACGAACTCACTGCAGCCTAAACTTCGTTCCCCAAGTTTGTGACGCACGAGGAGCAGGCTGAAGGGCTAACACACATGATAACACATGATAATTAAGTTCAGTTGTACAGGAAACGAGATAGTTACATTTGACGGTACTGTGGCGCTTCAAATTTATTTTATATTTTATTTTGCGATTTCGAAATACAATTATCAAAAACCAGGTTTGTTAATTGTGACGTGTAAGTGGTTACTTCTGCATATTATTTATTGATGGATGTATTTATGCATTTTCACTGCAGAAATAATTTTTATTTTGCCAATAATTTGCTCATAAATCAAGTAAAATGAGTATTGCTGATAGTAGGTTATCGCAAATGTTTTTTCGCAATATGGCCGGCCAGCAACAGCATAATTATTCACAGTATTGTAATGATAGCAATGTCGGTAATAATAATACCGACTGTACTGTTGATTGCACTATCGGTAATACTATCGATTGTTTATCGATAGTTGTACTATCGACAGTTTCTTTATACTATAGCCAGTTCAAACAAAACTATCGATGTTATCGATAGTCAATTTTCTGATAGTTTTCCATCAGTACTTTGAACTCAGAGTGCTTCATAGGCCCTTTAAAGAACTGCTTGCAAACCTTACGCTTTGGTTCTGTTTCATGCTCGCCAATTTCTTGCAATGTTTAACACGACAATGTTTTACCTATAATATTTATCTATCATTTGTTTGTCCGCGACTTGCATTTTCTTCTTGAGTATAGTGACCAGAATTATTATTAATTAACCTTTATGCAAGCATCATTCCAGAATAGAGCCGCTTGACTCACCTCACAAAATGACAACCACCACAAAAGCATAACGCATGTTTAAGGTCACACGATCCCTTATGCATCTGCCTAAAAATACTCGAAGGCGAAGGCCATATATTTTCTTTTCCTTTTTCCTTTGCTTCTTATCCTTCTCAGCCGATTGTATTGATCCATCCCCTCTACCCCCAAAACTTTCTGAACGTGGTTTTGCACTGCCTTCAAGATCGGAGGCATCAGCTTTCTGCACCTCATGTGCTTTCACAGCACTGCCTCCGAGATCGGCTCACGTTTGACCAACGGACTCTGTGATGTGATGACGTCAGTATGTGACGTCTTTGTGTGACATCACGAAAAAATGCTATGGACGTCCCTATGATGTCTATATCTGACGTCATAGGGACGTCACACAGTTTGGCGACCTGGGAAGTCATGATGACGTCATATATTGATGGTATTGAATGATGATCATGATTTTTCCATCCCTCCGTGTTGACACTGACGCCGCCGTCGGTCAGTTTTCGTGCTTGATTAGGCATCGAAGGCTTTCGCCTTAAAATAATGTATCGACTCCCCGTGAAACAGCGGTTTTGCCATCGATCCACAAGTACGTACACTGACCAGGGCCATCATCGATAATTCTGTTTGTTTTTTTCGTTCAATTCACGCATATAGTGTAATCATCTCTCACGCGCGTCTGATGCAAAACGCTGATTTTCACTAATCTTCATCCCCACTTGTCACGGGTTTGTGTAACGACCTTCTCGACGTTCCGTTAGCTGCACGTAACAAACACACCGTCGCCTCCTGCACGAGAATGTGTTACTTGTTATTTCTTAACTATTCGCCTAAATTTACTTCTTGTTTCATTTTTTAGCAGCGAAGCTGTTTAGCAAATCGCTCCTTGTGAGTCGATCGCAGAAAACTACCACCAGCTTAACGGGTATGTGCCACTGAAATTGGGTAAATCCCACTACTCATCACTGGTCACGTAAAAAATGAAGAAGGCAATAGAAGTGGCGGCGTGCTCAATTATAAAAGCTAGTGTACAGCTCGCGCCTAATCATACGCAGTCACGGGTCGTCCGCGGCTAAATCGCACTCCTGAGGAAGAAGCTGCGATCCGAGAAGCGAAATCGACAGCGCCGAGCAGATCCTGAAAAGGTGGCCAAGAAATTGCAAGAGAAGCGTCGGCAAGATCCAGAACACGGCGATTGCATACGCGAGGTGGTTGCTTCTTATACACGTGCCCGACGGCAAGATCCAGCCTATACGCAGAAGCGGAGCGAGCCCGCGCTTCTATACCGGTGGCGCCGATACAAGGTTTGAGCGTGAGTTCCTTTCGTTGGAATTCGGTCATGCTTGTCAAGCCTGCGATCGTCTTTGGTTGAACACAAACTTGTCCACTCTTAGGACTATGCGGTCAGCGGAGAAGCGCGGCCATGGCTTGCGTGCGCTGCAGGAGCTCTTCTCCGACGATACGACCGAGCGGTTGGAAGATGTGCGGCTCTGTAGAACATGCCGCGAGACCGTTCTTCCAGTTCTGCCTGGACAAAGCCAAGTTCAGCCTCGTTACAGCAATAAAGACGCGTGACACCGATAAGGTTCGCTGTGTACGAGCTTTGCGCGACTTAGTGCAAGCTTTCGATCAACTTTTTATTGCGATAGCAATTATATGGACACTCTCGGCTGGATTTTGCCGTCGCCGTCGCCGCCGTCATGCACCGCATATGTATAAGTATGTATATATATGTCAAAGTCCCAAAGAAAAATAATTCAGAAAGAAACGGCAGCGGTCGGACAATGAGCGTGGCATGTAAATCATGTCGTACATGACTTGCATGTCATGATTTTCCCGTTACCACCTCTGATACATCATACAGTATCGGTGCGCAATACCAATTTTGGTGTACACATATCCAGCGATACGGCAGCGAGGGTACCATGAGCGCGGCATGTAAATCATGTCGTACATGACATGCATGTCACGATTTTCAGGTTACCATGTGTCAGTTATATTCGTCATAAAGAAATGTCTCACCATACCTGTTTTGCTATGTATCCATTCATTTAAACGGCTACGAGCGAGTCGAGACCATGTAATGTAAATCATGCTGTACATGGCATGCGTGTCATGATTTGCACGTTAGCACTTGTCACTTGTGTTCGTCATACTCTGTAATAACGCCATACCAATTTTGACATATATCAAATTAACGAAACGGTCGCAGGAGCCCCAAGGCCGTGACATGTAAATCATGCTGTTCATGACATGCATGTCATGATTTTCATGTTATGACCTGCCATTTATGTTCGTAATATGGTCACGTTATGTCAAACTAATTTTGGTATACATCTCATTAACGAAACGGCCAGCAGAGCTCAAAGTCGTAGGCGGCTAGATAGATAGATGGATAGATAGATAGAAAGATAGATACGCTCAAAGTCGCAGAAGTTCACTAAGAAATGATTCGCATTTAAAATGCTTCCGAAGCGCGGAATCGAACCAGCGACCTCTCGTTCCGCAGCGCGTGACGCTAACCACTACGCCAGAAAGCACAGATCCTTCAGGTAGCTAACGGCGAGCGTTATATACACACCCTTTACCGCTGGCAGGACTCAGAGACGGCAGGCGCTTATAAGCGTTTCTTCATTACCAACGAGATGGCTCGAGGAGCGCGACGGGCGGATTTAAAAGTCGTCGGCGAGCTCGCTCGCTTCTTCTTATATTTGCGCAGGGAGAGCCTTGCCCTTCCGCTGTCTGCTCGCGCGGTTTTCTCGTGGTGAGGGGAAGGCGGATGTTTCGAGCTTTCACCGTGATGTCCGCGCTCGTGTTACGGAGCGTACGAAAGTCACTCGAGCTCAAGGGACGCCGCTAAACGAACAAACAGAAGATGAGCGCGAACTATCAAGTGTCACAGCTCGACACTTGAAGCACGCTAGTTTCCTTCGCTGCTTCGCCCGCCTTTGCAACAGGAGCGCTGTTCAAACTGAGAGTATTCATTGGCGAGCCTCACTTCGTATAATATTAGTTTCTTGCTATAGCATTCGTTGCTTCGCCCTTGCGGTAAAACTGTGACTTTTTTTACTATTTGTAATGCATGTTATTTCTTGCACCTTTACTTAGATCTATATTCACACGTCTAGTAGTATTTTCGAAACTGAAATAATTCTTGCGCATTACGACTTGCGCACAAGATTCTCCATTTTATACGTATTAACAATGTTTTATTGTGCATTGTAACACTGTATCCTGGCTCCCTGTCTAACCTTCTTGTTTTTTGTCTTTCTGGCTTAATTAGCGCTATTTTTCGTCTCTTTACGCTTTATTTAGAACTTACATTTACATTTAGAGGTATTATCGTAATGCAGTATTTTTCTTGTTATAAATTACACACCCTTGATTCGTCATCGTATAATATTATTGACAGTTTTCTCTTATGATTTGTACATAACTACGCTGTGTACAGCGTGCAACAGTTTTTCAAGCCTTCTTTACGGAATGCCCAATTTTTCAGCACGCAAGTTCTCTTGGATAAATAAATAAGCAATGTTAGTGGGAGCATTGATCGTAATTCACGAGCTACGCATGGCGCCGCTGTACATCCAGCGTGGCGATCGTTGAGACGATCGAAAGAACGGAGGAATAAAAACGACGAAGCGACACAGCGAAAACAAAAATGGGTATATCGGCCGATCATAGCTTGACCGCGTCAGAGTACAGCAAAGGCCAAGGTGCATGTGGCTAAGTAACCGAACAAGCAATTCGATCAATCCGCTGTGTCAATACTGCGCGGAAAACAGCGATTAAAACTGTTTCACCAAGTTCGCTTGTCACAACGCGAAGAGCGACGCAATGCTCGCTAGTTCATTTATTGCTGCGTGATCACAACGATACCGACGGGAGTTCATGTTGTTTCTGTATACGACATTCGAACAAAAAACATGGCTGATCCCTCTGTCATAGGAATCGGTATAACACGAAAGTTAAACGTATTAACAGAGAAGTAGGTAGTGCTTATTCTGTAATGATATATGAAAGCTTGTACAATGCCTATTCGTGTTTGGCAGCTATAGCACTGATTGGCGTGGATGCACCCATGTTGACGCCTAGTTCGTATAGGTTCTTAGCTTGAGCCGCAAACGCGTGCGTCCAGCTGGCCTGTCTCGCTCCACCAAGACACGACATTCGCCCGTCGAAATCGTGTCCTTTCTGCAACACGTATTCCAGCAGTTTTGTTTTTCGGTGTTCTCGCAATCGAAGTAGTTGGCGGCGGAGAAATCCCGTTGGTGCATATGTGGAATCTGCACTACTTCGATGAGCCGACGCGCTCACACGAAGCGAATGTCGTCACACGGCGCGCTCACTCGGCGACGCCAGCGCCTCCAGTGTCCCTCGCTGATATCGAGACGCTTTAACCATGACATCCGATATCCCACGCAATCTCGGAGTAAGCGCTAGTAAGTGTCGATCGTGACGCATTACTTCTTTTCACCTCCCACAGACGGCGGCACCACCCCCGCACCGCCCCGCCAACTACACCGCCAACAGAAAGCACCATGCGAGAGAGAATGTGAAAGATATAAGGCGCGTTCGTGATTTGTCCAGCATCTGCCGAGCTAGCTGAGTTCGTTTCGCGTCGGGCGCTTGCCGTCGCGACCGCAGCGTCGTGGGTTCGATTCCCAGCGGCGGATATTTTTCTTGGTTTTGTTCTTTCTCACCCGTTGGCGTCCATTTTATTAACGTCATATCCGGTAACGGAAGTGCTTGGTGGACCCCGGCATAAAACACTTTCGCGTTAAAAGAATCATGGCCGACTGACAGTGGCAAGCCGTCGTTTTTATTTCGCCGTCACATTTTTAATCTGCCTCTCGCGCCAGCTATGAAGACTCAAGGCAGCGAGGACACTGGTAATCTTTGACCTCCGAGATTATACCAGTCCTCGTCGCTTGCCGCGCGCGCAGCCGAGCCATCTTCGAGTTATGTACGCTCAATGAACTCATTCGTGCTAAGCCTAAACCAACGAGAATCACCTTTGGACAGAGTGAGAAATAGTGGCGAACATTATGCGGTCTATGCATAAGGATGCAAATATAATGCAATCACAAGTCTTGGTAACTTTAGGGGCCATAAACAACGATTAATGGGACAGATCCGAGGCGGACAGCGCCTCCTTCGGGTGATGCCACCAAGTCCATCTTTTCAAGCGCCGTTGTCAACTGGCCTCGTCCGTTCATCGACTGAATGCCCTTCGCAGCCGGACCGCATTAAGAATTTCTGTCCGCGTAGCCGTTCGTCGTGTGAGCGCACCCCATATGATTGTTGCATTAATGAAGCAACAACGCCAACAACTTCGGGGATCAAGAAACATTGCCTCTAGTTCCCGCATTGTCCGCCATCATGCGAATAATGCGGGAACTAGAGATGATGCGCCTTGGCGCACGAGATTCCTATGCGCACGCACAACAAAATGACATAGTGATCGGCGAGCGCCAGCAACGTGAATCATGGACTTCGCTGCTCGGCTCATTATACGTTATTTTTCTTGCTACATGCCGCCGGGAACCGGCGTTATCATTACCGTAACATGAGATGATTATCAGATTATTGCCATAAAAAGATGAACCCAAAGTTTCATCTTGGCAATCATCTTGACACAACGCACTTGACGGCAGTCATGCTGACACGCGTCTTTTGTAAAAGCTTCGTTGATCACTTTCCTTCTTCCATCCGATATTGTACTATGATCGGGAATAAAATCAGTTGCGAGTCATCGCTGTATCTGAGCGTATTCTTCCCTTTGTTGTGTCCTTTGTGCGCTTTTTATCATTTATAGCTACGTACCAACTCTCCCAAGTATTCGCTTAAGCTAAGTTGAGCTAGTTGGAAGGAATTAATCGTAGAAGAAAGTATCGCGTGATTAACACCGATACAAGAGAAGGGAATGAAACCAGTTATTAACCGAAGGATAATCGTCTGAATTAATCGTTCGTCCAAATGTCGCACCTATCGAAGCCTCAAGCACTTCTTAACATCCCTCTATCGACGAGCTTTGTAGCGTAAGCTACACTTGCCTAGCCGGAGCCGATTTCGCGTGGAGCGTCATGAGCCGTGCTGCGCATGCGCGAGTGATGTCACACAGCTGTGTCACCAGCTGGCATTTCACGCGCTCTCCGACACCGCCGCGCGCGGCTCATCGCTGCTGATCTGCGCCGCATTCGAGAGGAGTGACGTCGTAGACACAGTGGCGCCAGCGCGCGCGCAGCTATTCGCCTTCGCTGTGCAGGCGCCGTCTGACACTGCGCTGGCGCCGCTTGATAGCGCCTCTGACTGGCGTTTGCAGGTGGGTAACGCCACGGAGAAGGAGAGTGCAAATGCTGCTCGACGGCGCAGAAAAGCCGAGAAGCTTACCTCATCGAATCCCGAAGTGGTTGCCTGGCAATTAGCGGTTACTGCGTTGGGGCCATAGAGACGGCAGCGTGTTACTTCACTGACCACCGATCCGTCTTTGTGGCAATAGAGAAGCAACCTGACGCTGAGCAAAAATAAATATGCATGTGCCACATCATACGTGTACCGTGTGTGTGTAATTGGAGCAGCAGTAAGCATGACAATCATCCTAATCCTAGACAATCTGGAAAGCTAAGAATAATCATCTGAACCTTTGCTAACGCCACGTATATCCTGGCATAGCCGGGCTAAGCCACTGCAATTTTTTTTGATCGCAGGAAGCTTATGAATTCACACTTTTGTCCATGTGTAGCGCGTGTAGAAAAATCATGCAAGAGCTCACGCTCGTGGGAGTCAGTAAAACACACGTCATCGTTATTATTACATCGTTGATACAACTACACATATTAAAGTAGAGAGCACGGCGATAGTTCAAATGCCTCAAGCGCTGGCGCAACGCTCGCTGACTGAGGTCGCCTAGCCGCCGGTCGACGCGAGGCACGCCGTGACGTTCGACGCCTCAACGAAGCGTGGCAGGAAGTCAATGACTCCCCTGATGGCTGCGAGCTCGTCGAAAGCCTCGTGGTTATTGCAAGCGCTGTTCCAGTCCGCAAACTACGCTGTACACGGCCACGCCATACTGGAGCTTCAAATGCTGCTGCTTGAGGGGGCACAGCTGCACCGAAACAAGACGAACTTCATGGAGGACATTGTTTTAGTCAGACTGTATTGTATCAAGACTATGGCGTCCTGTAGACAGTAACGTGTATGCTGAATTGCACTCTAAATAGTACCGAGTACTGAACTGTACACCCGGCAGGAAAAGGTCATAGGACGTGGGCGCCACTACGAATGCGAATGTCTGCTCTGTTAGTGCATGACGTTTCTATTCTATCGCTGCACGCCGCAGTGGCCTAATGATTATGGCGCTCGACTGCTGACCGGAAGGTCCCGGGATCCAATCCCGGACGCGGCGGCCGCCTTTTGATGGAGGCAAAAATCTAGAGGTCCGTGTACTTAGTTTTAGGTGGAAGTTAAAGAACCTCAGGTTGGTCGAAGTTTCCGAAGTCCTCAACAACGGCGTCCCTCATGATCATATTGCGGTTGTGTGGCGTAAAACCCCAACAATTATATTATCTAATCAAGCGGACAACTGGGTCAGAACTCCCTGGTACATTAGGCCGTCGAGAGGAGGTCGCGTTACGTATGCTTCGTGTCGGGGTTACACGCTCACCAAGTCAGTGGCCACTCTCTGGCCGCAACAGATACCGCGGGCCCTATGATGAATCGTACCCATGCTGTGACGCCACAATCCGCGACGTGACAGTGACCCACTGTTCAGTGTACTGCGTCCTCCTTGCACCTGGCTTATTGAGGTGCGTCCTCCCTCGTTAACAATTAACGTACGATATTCAGGGTAATAAAGCTGGCATCTTCCTGTGTGCGAAAGGTATGGTGTGCGCTTGAAATCTGTCCATGTGAGCGCCAGTTCTTGCTTCACCGCCGCATTCACGTTTTCTTCGATATTTATGTAACTTCTGGCCAATACAAGTACTGCGTCTCTTACCGATATGATATATACGTAGCCGATAGCGTACAGTACGATATCAACAGTGGCCGGAAGGCCGGCTGCTGAAAATTGCGCAGGCTGCAGCTGCCACCTCGGTGTATGTGAAAGGTCCCGTGTATACTTGTATGTTAGCACATGAACTTGAAACAATGCTTGGTGTGGCTGCGTTGCCGGTCCATGCATGTTTTTCCAAAGGACGGCGGTGAAATTGTCTACATTGCCGCTCTTATAGGCGGGTGGGATTCAGACCATACGCTGCACTTTTAATTGATACGCGTGAACTTAGGGCACTAGAGAATTTTCGCCTCTGGCATGTGTATACAGTCGTGCAGCTTTTCAGAGTATGACTTCTGGCTGGCGAGAGTGAAGCCATCATGTACTACATACCGGTTCAGTGCATTAACACAGCTGTATACGGGGCGCCTGAGGCCACAACACCAGCAACATAAATGTCACGCATGATTGTCCCACACTGTTGTGGCGGGCAATGCGTCAACCAAAAATTGAACTCTTCATTTGGCGAAGGGGGAGCGGTAAGAACTCCTCACAAGCTCGAACATCGACACTATGCTCATGGCCGTCCGGTGGGCCCGCGAGGGGCCGGATAGGCTGAGCCTATCTGCCTCGACGTAGAACTAAGCCAAATGCGCGACTTCTTCACGTCCTACTGGACCTAATAAAAGTTGTTTTCATTCATTCATTCTTTATTTGGCGAACGTATGCCCAGCGAAGTAACGAATACTCACAGCACCATGATAGCGGCTAGCATGGTTTAATATCTTACGCGGATCAACGCATCGGCTATTATTACACGAGTCGAGGTACACTCCAGCACATTCGGTGGTGCTCGCGTATGCATGTACGTTCCAGAACGTACTCTGATATTGGCGACGTGCGCGCAATCTGATTAGACCAATCAAGAAGTGCCGAGAAGCTTTAGATACAAGTGTTGCTTGTGCCGAGGATAACGCGTGTACCACATTTAGCCAATGAAGCAAGGTAACGATGAAACAGAAGGCCGCCACGGTGACTGAGTGGTTATACGGTGCTCGGCTATTGACCCGACAGACGCGGGTTCGATACCGGTCCCCGCGATCGTATTTTCTGTGGAGACGGAAATGCTAGAGATCCGTGTACATCGCACAGTATACGCTTCAAAACTTGATTGTAACTTCAAAAGAACTGTTAGGGACGAATAACAGGAGTTTTCACGCGCTCATGCCGGGACTTAAAATGACCACATGTCCGCAAATAAATATGAAATGCGTTGGCAGTAATCGCACGGTTCGACGTTAAAGAAGACAACATGATCCTATTTGTTTTGTTTTTGTTGTCTCTATACCTTGTTCCGCAGGGCCTTGGCACTGTCGTACACAAGCGTCATCTTCGTTGCATTGTCGTGGCACACCTCACAGTTGAGAACGTCCGAGTAGTTGCACTTGCCCAAGAATGTCTTGCTGCAAGCCTGTTTGGGCGAAAGAGAGGAGAGAAAAAACAAGCATATCAAACGCGCTGTTCGCGTCAAAGTTGTCACAAGCATGCTGCGAATACGTGTTTGTCTAATAATGTCCGAGTTTCTGCGGTGCGTTACATTGTGAAGGTACACATGTTCAAGGTGAGCAAAAGTGTGTAGCAGCGGCGTCAGGCTGTGGGCAGAAGAGATACACGATTAATTCGGCGAAAAAAGCTCACAATCTCATCTGCTGCGGCATAAGCCGATCACAAGACAAGGAGAGTCGTGAGACAAAAATAACTGTACCGAAGGCTCTTAGAAATAACTCTACCGAGTCCCTTAGATATTTCTTAAGGATGTTAAAGAATAGTTATTTGCATTTACCGGAGCTCTTCTTGTATTTGACAGTAAGTTGACCCTCAGCAGAACAGCGCGAAACTTAAGGCAAAAGTTCCAAATATTGCGAGTGTTCGTTCCTCACGATGTGAAACTGCACGGCAGAGTAAACATGAGAAACCCTCGAACACTGGCTGTCGTGGCAGTTAACGTTTTGACAGAAGGTCTCGTCTTCCACAGGGTAGCAACCTTTACGGCAGTGGTCTTGAAGAAGACAAGACCAGCTGTAGAAATGTTGGCTCCATCCACACCCTGTGGTCAAGGATATTTCAACTCTCCTTTCTCCTTAGCCATAACTTCAGCCTTATTTGTATTACGGCAGAGTAAAAATAAGAAAAAGTTCTCACACGTGATTTTCTCATATCATACGCGTAAAGGTTAACGCCGCTGACAACATGAAAACTGTGGGCAATACCTTCTAGAAGCAGGGAAATAACTACAACACATGGCGACGTGCATTGCCTAGCCATATGTTTACAGTAAGATAGCGGAATCATACCTCCGCTATGTTTGCCAAGTGCTCCACGTCAGCAGTGATGTTGCAAGATGGCGGACGTGTGAACGTCTTGCCGCTTGTCGAATTGGTGACAGGATGACCCGGCGGCCGAGTGACAAGCAGATACCTGAGACCGAATGAAGCCACGGAGACGGCCCACGTGGCATTGACGCCTTGGTCGCGTAAGCTCTCGAGATCTTGAACGGCCGTTTCCTGCGTGATGCGTATGGGCCGATAACTTCACAAGCACGACACAATGATCACATCTCCATCTGTAACGCTTCTCTAAGAGGACAGCCACTGTATGCAGGAGACGGTGGTGCCTGGCGGAAAGACCGACAAGAAGTACCGTTGCCAGCTCGATATCTGTCAGATTATTGTTAAAGGGCCCCTAAACTACTCTGCGTTCCACAACGAGAGAGTGGTTTCTTTCTCGCCTTCACTACCCTTCCTACAGGCGCTATCTTCTCCTCGCCACTTATTTCTTCCTAAAACATGCGGTCAATGTCAGCACTAAGCGTTGAGCCTATCAGGATTTCGCGATTTTAGGCTGCACGTTCTTATCTCCGCTTGCGCTGTCGAAAGCGCGCAAAACAGTTAAATCAGTTGATCGCGCGCGATAATCATGCGAGACAGATCAGAATGGGCGTGCGACTGCGTGGCAAGCAGTGTAGGAGACAATTCCCAGCTGATATCCCCGGTATATGGACCGATCAAGAGCTTATTTCCAGATGGCATCGCGTGAACAGACTGCCGGCGTCACGAATTGTGCGGGAAACGCCAGGAGAGGATAGCGCTCTCGTTATTTGTATTTTTAGGGGCTGTTTAGGGCTGCCTTATTATTGTGGGCATTTATGGGACATCTCTTCATCGTCTGTATACATTATCGTCATTAGATAGGGTTTCTCGTTTTCTCCGTTTGTGGGGACTCATCTCGAGGTTGATTTCTGCATTGAACGTGATCAGTTCGGCACGTGTTCAGGGCGTAATAAAGGCGTGTTAACTACGACGGCACGGTATCTTCAAGTGCGAAAAGCACTGCCCTAGCTAGCACGACGGGTTTCGGATGGACGATGTATCTCCCCAGTTACGTCAGTGCTACACGAACGCCGTGAAATCTGCGGATTTCGCAGCGTTTGTGTAGCCCCAGTCGACGCCGCTGCGCTCTCCGTGAGTGACGTCACACGCACACACACACGCTTGCAAGTGGTGTCAGTACCACGGATGTCTACACAGCACAAACATAATTTTTTTTCAGGTGGTGTGATCTCGACTCCGCGCAACCTATGCGCGAAGCCCGATGGTTGAACTGATGTATTAAACCAGCTTTTACTACCGATACTCTGTCATAGCGTTTAAAAATAAATCTGACCACTTCCTCTTCAGCTCTTTGTAGCTTAATAATACTATATTATTAATAAATTCCAATCAACGCATCGCCAATGTCAAAGCTTTGGTTATTCATGCGGGGTAATAATATTAATAACAATAATAATAAATCATGCGAGCCATACCAAGCTATAGCTGCAGGATTGCGAACCGGGCAGCTTCAAGAACGTCGGAGGCAACAACTCGCAATCAGGCCACACCATACTGCGTTGAAAAAGGTGGCCGTACGATATTATGATATCCGGAGTGTAAATCTGCCTGCAAAATAGTGAAGGAATGGACAGCATGGCGCATGAATTTTTGTTTGCTGGTAGCAACACGTATTGAAGTTATCCTGATGGAAATAAGATTTATGTGTCACGTGAGCTCGAATAAATCAACAGGCAGACGTTAGTCACACAGCAAATCGCAATGCAACGTATACCTATATGAACAAAAGTTCAATAACCAGGTTTGTAATCGTTCACAGTAGTGTACATGTACCAATAGCTGGATTGAAGTGAAACATTCAGAAATCCTGCTGCTCAGGCTTCGATATGTACACCTAAACGCCGTGGTAGCTTAGAGTTTAAGGTGTTGCATGCAAGCGTGGATACGCGGGCTCGATTTCGATGTTAGCGAAACGCAACGGGCCCGGCTACTTAGGCATAAATGTGCGATAAAGAACCCCAGGGAGTTGAAAATAACGCGGAGTCTCCACTCCCACCGTGGTGTGCCTCGTCATTACATCGCAGTCCCGACACGCAACAACCCCGAATTGATTTTTAGATGCGAAGCATCTTATGGCGGAGTTCAAACCGGTGGTGTGCGGCGTGACCACCCTTACTACGCATGCGCAAACCCTCTCCACGCGCCTCCTCACCGCTCCCCCTCTCCATTCTCCCTTTCTCACTCTCCACAACCCCTCTCCCCCCTCTCCACTACCGCTGTCTCCTCCCTTCTCTGAAACGCGGGCTCGACATGCCGAAACGCTGCTTCGCATGGCTTCATGGTCCCCTTTAGCGGGAGATGATGTGATTTTTTTAAATGTACACCGGGAAACTCTAGCTCTAATTGCATAGATAACACCACCAACTATCACCACGTTTGCAGAGAAAAACTGGGGCATAAAAGCACTCGCACCGAGATTCTCCCGGCTTATTTAAGCGGGAGTTATATACAGTGTTTCTGTAAAAAATTGACTTCATTAGCGGTGGACCTCAATCTCGCGAAGTTCACTGTAAAATAGTTACAAAGTAAATTAGTGGAACATCGTCTCTTATCTAATATCGCATTGCAATTTCTCCAGCTAGCTACGTTCACCCATTCCGTTAACATGGAAGCATTTAACGAACTTATCGGGATATTGGTCACGGAAGAATCGCTATGTTCCCATTACAAAAAAGGTACCCAACATATATAAGGGTCTTTTGATTATGTATAAGCTGTTTGCCCGTAAAGCACTTACATGAATATTGATGCCACATCTGGGATCGTGACTTCAAATTGCAGATAGGCTGCCAAGGCGGTGTATGATCTTGGACGCTGCGTTTCCGTCGATGCCGAGAGCGTAGAGATCACCTAGACGGACAAAAGAAAGGTAGTCAGCATCAAGCATCTTGCTCAAACGAACGCACAAAGCGCGCAAACGTAGAATTCGTGAGGAAGAACGGGAACTAAACTGTTAGCAACGTCAAGTGAGCTAACAGACACAGTAACAAAATTAAAGACCTAGTGTTAAAAAAAAACAAAGAGAGAACGAGAGAGAGCGAAGTTAGGTGATCCGAGTTGGTTCTGACCGTTTCGAAATAAGGGAACTGCAGTGACACTGTAACCGCCGTATAATTTCAGAATTCGGAAGACATTTAATCGATTTGTTCTTCAACTGGTTGATTGAGTAATGTTAGCGCACCAGACCAACTGACAGCTGTGAACGACACTGTGTGAAATGGTAGCGAAATATTTGTGGGGATATGAAATTCTGGGCAATGTGCAGCTAGTGAATGCTGCTCAGAACCAACGTTCTCCTGTAATTTTGTACACAACATCATGTTTTAATTATGCCCCTGCACTTGCAATTAAATATATGGCTTCCTATTACACGTAAACTACTAATTAGATGATACAATAGCTGCGCATTGAATGATGTAGACCTTCGAAATCAATGCTGCTAAGTTCTGAGCAGTCTAGTCAGCGGTTCGGCAAAAAAACGGTAAGTATACCTTCAACACTTTCAGCATAATCACAAGATCGTGCGCCGTCGCCCACGTTGGTGTGTTGACGAAGGCGTAGTGAAGAAGTCTCCGCTCCGCAAATCCCTTAGTGATATTTCTCCCAGAATTCCCGGTGAAGATTTTGGCGATGTCGATCATCGTCCTGCGTGAAGGACGCACCGGTTACACGTATTACACACATATGTGTGTATATTAAACGAAAACACAAATTGCCGAGATGAATGCGATCAATGATCAGATGGAGACGAAGCGGAAACAAAGCGCAGTAGACAGAGGCATGGTGATTCCATTTCTTTGTGCCTGCGTACTTGTGTCCACGTCTTATACTTGCGTCACTAGGACCGCTCACCAGTGGCATATTAGGGTAGTGGATAAGGAGGCTGCAGCTCCAGCACCCCTCCCCCCACACCCGCTACATATTCAGTGGCGCCGCTCGACCACTTGTGAGACAGTTGCCGAGTGTGCTTGCTGCCCACATTGGCATGAGAAACGGAGGGACCCCGCATGCAATGGGGCCCCGACGCGATTTATTTATTATAAAAGACAGGGCGTTCAGACACGGACTCAATAAAGAAGTCAAGACGCCAAACGCCAACTAGCAACTGCACAGGTGCAGAACGGTGGAAAAGAAAGAAGGCTCGAAAACTCATCTGTGCATGCCCAGGCAATAGGAGAACCTATCAAACCGGCGCGTGTGGGGGTCTGCGTGAAAGATAGCTATTTGCTTTCTTCTTTATACAAGTTAATCGACGACTAAAGAAGAAATCAAATATCTTAACAGTTATCTTTCACGTAGACCCACACGCGTGCCGAATTAATAGGTTCGCCTATTGCCTGGGCGTGTGCAGATAAGGTTTTTGCATTCTTCCCTTTCCGCCGCTGTGCGCCTCTTCAGTTGTAATTCGGTGTTTGTGGAGTCTTGAATTTTTTTCTTGTGTCCGTGCTTGCACGTCCTGTCTGTTTGAATGAATACTTACGAACTATGTAGCTCAGCTCTCTGTTATCCTAAGTGACTTATTTATTTATTTATTTATTTATTTATTTGTTTATTTGTTTATTTAGTTAGTTAGTTATTGACGCTCAAGAATATACAGGTCTAAGGGGGGAGCGGCACTCACAAATTTTATGAAGTGCACTACATGTAAAACGGAAAATATTACAAAAAATAGGAAGAATTGAAAAATGTAAGGCGACCCGAATGGAATACTTATTATGGGTCTGAGAGTGGCACTCGCACTGACCGCGTTGTTAAAGTTGCGATTAAATGTGAGCGATCTTCTTCTTTTCTTCCCAGCCGATTTATCGATCATCGTCTAATTTATTAGTTTGATTATTATTGGTATAATAAAGATAGATTATTATTGTTATAATTAGTAGCATTATTATTAGTAGTAGGCAACAGTAATAGGCGGAGGGCTGGAAACTTGCTCCGCCTCCAGTCCGGCCCTGCCCCTTACGATGTCATACGCGACAAAAATGACATTGCAACTCACTCGAAGCTCAGTCCCACGCCGTACTGCGTGCGATGGTCGCTCGCGGCGAGCGCCACGAAATGCTCGAAGCTTGCATCGAAAGATTCCAGGAGCTGGTGTCGGTCGTGCACGGAATCGTAGAAGGTGAAGTCGCACACTCCGTCGCTCGGCAGCGGCATGGAAGCGTTAAACTCGGCGCCGGCTGTGCACACGAGAGGCGTCCTCGGCATCGAGGCTTCTGTTAATAGAAGAACGTAAGAAGATTGGCTGGCATTGTCGAAGGCTGGCAAAAGAGTAGCGATTCTTTCTTAAGTTTGTCATATTGTCAGTGTCGCATTGCGCTTGTAAACATGTGTGTTTTATTACAACGTTATTACTTTAGACCACATTGTTATTTCTTAGAAATTGTGTGGCGTTATTCATTTTTCATTTACCTATAGCAATATTTATGTTGGTTACTTTTGCAAAAATATTATGTACGCCCTTGTGTTCTCTTCTGCCTCACCGTTAGAGCAATTGATGGGTGTCAGGGCCTCAGTCAGGCAGACAATGTTCTATTTTAGCCTTGCCATCCAAGACTCACTCTGTGTCTGAAATATTTCCAAATAAGATCTCTCTAAGGCAGATCCGGTACTTGCAATCTGTGCGGAATAATAAAGGACGGGGAGTAGGAGGGTAGAAGAAAGGCCGGGAGGCTAACGATCATAGACGTGCGGACAAGAGGGAATAGAGGGGGGGGGGGCTTTTACCGCCAAGCTTCTTACACACGCATCGCGAATCTTCAAATTGTCCACACGTACGTTCACTCGTAAAAGAACCACCGCACAGAAGAGAACTGTCTTCTTCTGTAAGGTGCCTCCTTTTCGCGAAAAATTGTGCCTAAGTACACACCAACTCGCCCACCAATTTGTGATATAGTCGATTACAACCTCAGAAAAAAATGTAAGCTCCGCCCAGAGAACGGCGCCTGCCCTTAAGCTGCTAACGACAATCGTGTGAGCTGGTTTTCGCTCGAACCTTAAGTACATTTTCTCAGCTATTGTTTAATGCTACGTATATTAAGAGCTAAAGGTTACTCATTACTACCTAAGACAATACGTTTGGCTCAGCAGCGATGTCAGAAACCCTGACGAAATTTACTATGGGCAAGTCCACTGCTCAAACAGTCGAGAAGTGCTTGTTGTCACGAAAATAGGAAAATGCTATTGTTTGGAGCATTTATGATTATTCTTTGTGAGATGGACAGCGATAGCTGTGGGCGGGGCTGGCATTTTTCCTTAGATTTCAACCCAGTATAGTGCCGCTTACTCAGCTCGTAAATGGTTCGAAATCTTCCACAACGAGTCAGTCAAGGCGATTAGGGAACGAAAGCTTGCTTGCCTTCGGCGACTCCTACGAGCCATGAAGCTTCCTCGGCGCGGAGTACTGGTGGCGTTGGTACCGCCACGTCGTTTAAAAGCCTCGAGTCAGTCGCGTCAGTCTTGTCCCCTTCAACTTGAGCAGCAAGAGTTGTTGAAGCACGCGTATTTACGCTTTCCGCCAAGCGATCCTCTCTGGGCTGTCGTTAGTGAACCAAGGAGAGACGTATCAAGTTGTAATCGGCAAAATATGCCTGCGACTGCAGGTGTACTGATGTGTTTGATTAGAGATTTGGTGAGCGAAGTGCCCATATCTAGAAAGACAAAAAAAAAGACCGGGAAAACTAGTACCGCTCACAGGAAGGGTGTATATCTTCAAACCGAGGTCTTAACGTCGAGCAAAAGGGTGCTCGGCTACAAATACATCGCTAAAATTTGCTTTTAAGTGCGTCGCAGCACTTTGTTCAAGCGCTCACAGCTTTAGCAGGTGAAATAAGCAAGGTGCCTTTATATCGTCGTACCGCTGGGACAGCTGCATACAGCTCCCTCATCGCAGAGCAGAAATTACTCTAAACCGTTCCCATTTTTTCTTAACGCAACAAGCATGCTTGCTCTAAATGTCACAGAGAGCTTACCGATCTCCAACCGTAAAAAACATAGTAATCTTAATCTTTGACCACTTTTTCTGGACACACAAGGAGTGAGCGCGTCCCCATTGATCTGGTCGGTTGGCCACTGTCCTACAGCAGAGTACAACCATCTTCTCTAAGCGCATGGTTGCTAAGGGATGTGTAACAATTTTATCAATGCGTGGGCGTTCCTACGCCGACTGAACGAGAAGTCTGTCGGTACATTCCGTCCCTCTGTAACGTAATACGGTCATCTCGATAAAGAAACGTATCAAACATAATACATTTCCCGGAAAGTGTTGCATTTCGAACTCAGGTTTCCACACTTTCAAAGAGGGTTCCATAACCCCTTAGGTATGCGCCCACGTCCTCAAGATGCTAAAAAAATTTGCAGTGGCTTAGCTCGGCTATGCCAGGATATACGTAGCGTTAGCAAAGGTTCAGCTGATTGTTCTTAGCTTTCCAGATTGTCTAGGATTATTAGCCTTCTGCTGTTCATTCTTCGTACGCTGAACCGCTAATTGCCAGGCAACTACTTCGGGATTCGATGAGAAAAGCTTCTGGGCTCTTCTGCGCCGTCGAGCAGCATTTGCGCTCTCCTGCTCCATGGCGTTACCCACTGCAAACGCAAGTCAGAGGCGCTATCAAGCGGCCCCAGCGCAGTGTCAGACGGCGACTGCACAGCGAAGGCGAATAGCTGCGCGCCCGACGGCGCCACTGTGTCTATGGCTACGACGTCACTGCTCTCGAATGCTGCGCAGACCAGCAGCGGCGAGCCGCGCGCGGCGGTGGCGGAGTCTGCGCGCGCGCCGGCGCCAGCGTGTCTGCCGCGCCTACGACGCCACTCCTCCCGAACGCGCAGACCAGCAGCGGCGAGCCGCGCGCGGCGGTGTCGGAGAACGCATGAGATACCAGCTCCGGTGACCCAGCTGTGTGAGATCACTGATCCTCTCGCATGCGCAGCACGGCTCATGACCCTCCACGCGAAATCGGCTCCGGCTAGGCAAGTGTAGCTAACGCTACAATATCGCAACCTTACGAACACTTTCTACAGTGGTACATAACAAATGTTAAAGGAGGACAGTTTCTCTGAAGTATTCGTTGAATTTCGTAGCAGCTGAATAAAAATTTTACGTTGAATATAAGTTTTCTGTGCCAAACGCTCGACGTTTTTAACGAGACACGTTGTAAAGAGGAAACTCGGGCACAATGACGATCACCGAGGTTTCGTTCATGGGCTCCTAAATGTAACTACACTGGCGTTTTCGCATTTCTGGAAGAGAATTTGGTAAATAGGAATTTACGTTTACAAGACAAGTTCTTTTGTATACCTTTACACCTTCACATTCACCAAACGTTCTCACGCGAAACGAAGCACGTCTCAATCAGATATAATATGGCGGCGTTCAGTAAAGATTGAGACCAGCAGTTCTTGTTGCGCCAACGCACGTGACCCTTGTATCGCAGCTTTCACATTGGACCTGAAAACCCTATATAATCAACCAGTGGCGTAGCGAGGGGGTTGGCTTGGGGTCAGCAGAACCTCCCCCTCCTCCTCCCTGAAAAATTTTCTGGCTGTGCCTCCGCGATCAGCCAACAACATCGGCTATATGAATCGGGAATGCACAAACCAATTCGCCATGTTGACTTTCTAGTTGGGCTTAACATTAAATTTATGCACGTGCTCAATCTGGTCTGCTCAAACTGGCCCTAGCTCGTTAAGCCTAGTTAGGCCTAATACTTAACATGTGTACCTCCTCGTGGTGAAGTGTTCCACCTAGCAGGCCGAGAACTACATGTGTGTTCCGGCTCAACGTGGTCTTCATCGCTCACCGCTGCCACCTCGGCCGCCAACCGGTTAGGCCTAGTAAAGCGTCATATTTCACTTGTGTAGCTGCTCATGGTACACAGTTATGCCTAGTCAGGCCTAGCACTTCCCCTGTGTACCTGCTCAACATGGTCTCCATCGCGCACCACCGCTGCCTCTTGATCCAACTCGTACAAGGGTTCCTCCGTTGAATCTAGTGCACCGGTCTTCTTAGTCTCGTTATTTTCGTCACCCTCGTCGTCAGCATGATGCGGGTTCGATCTCTTTGGCCTGTCTGTTTTAACGGTCGTACTAGCCCCTGAAAGAGAACGCAGCAGACGTACAAATAAATTGGCTTTGCACTTCACGAAAATGTCAGCAACTGGATGGCTCCAAAATGTAATGAGGAAAGAATCACACAGTCCCTTACGCATTCACCTAAGACCCGAAGGGGAAAGCCATGTCATTCTTGTTGTTCCCTATGTTTCAGCTGGGGGCGGTGCTCCTTAGGATCTCACCCTGTCGGCGTGTCATGTCGTCGTCACGGTTCATCATAAACGTGTATGCGCCAAAAAATGAGTAAATCACACCACTCGCAACAGGTCCATACTATGCATATTATGAGTTAAAGGTTCGTCGTTCCTGCCCAACGTTACTAGAACAAACTCAGTTTCAAAGCTCCGTATCTCCGCCAGCGGAGGAGGGTGGTCCGAACGGCGGTCGCGAGAACTAGCGGCGCTGCAGTTCCGTCTTGCGCCACTATCGGCGCGTCGTCTGCTGCCACGGCATAACGCTGCGGTCCGCCGCGCAGTTGCTCGCGGCAACTGCGCGGCAACTTTCTTATTATACCAGTTAGATGGATACTCAGGTGGATATGCATAAGGTCGTCTGTATGCATTGGCCCGCGTGCGTTGTACATTGATTGGCTAAGAATCGATATTCGGTCTATATTGCCACGCCCACTTCTTGTTTTATTTTGATGTATTCGTGTTTGACCAGCAAGGACGGTTATCAACGCTCGACGCTGTCCGCGAAGCAGTGTTCGAGAAGCTTCGCGATTGTAAAAGATCGTTTTGGCAAGATTGCGCGCTGCACGCGAATGTTCCAGCTTTGTCGAGAGATAACGCCGCCACCAGCGATATCGCTGGAAAGTTCGATAGTGCCTGTATAAAAGCCGACGCGCTTGACCGCTTGTCAGTTGATCGACGGTAGACGCTCTGTTCGCCGCTATAAGTGTATTGCTGTAGTTTGACTTTAAGTTTCCCGGCCACAAGTTCGGCCAAATAAAGTTTCATCTCGGACCTGCTGACTGCTGCCTTCGTTGACGTCACGACCCTGTGACAATATTTGAGCTGTCTACATTGCGCTTAACTTCCAAGCATAGGAGCTTCTAAGCGAATGAATGTTTTCAGAGTAATTTTTATAACTACCACCACAATTTTAGCCGCTGCCGTCATATCTAGACCAAGAACAACCGAACACGTTTGTAAAAGCCTTTATAGTGCACAAAGAAGCGTACTTACTCGAGATACAAAAACGTTCTAGAAAAACAGTACTCATGTTTCTACAATTTATTGAAAAAAACTTTCTCGAAAAACATCACCAATGCTTTGCAATATTTACAAGACACGTTTTCGCGACGGTTAAAAGGATACTGACCCAAAATCGGAAAATTTTACGAGAACTCGGTAAATAAAATCTCAGTGTGCGATTACACCGAATAGATGTCGTCTCTGAGCAATTTTTTCAGCGGATAGTTGTATTTTCGGTGTCTCATCTTTCTACGTCGCATCCTTCTACGGTGCCTTAAACAATTCGAACAGATCGTCCGTGATGTGAGCACCGAGCAGTTATTCGCGCGTACTCTGTCGCTAGAAGAGTCGTCAGCATTCAACTTCAGTTTTTGAACTTCACCGAGCAGATGTTCCATGCCCGCAGCACTTTACACTGTACGACAGCCGTTTGCGTTTCGTGCTGTAGCCGTTTACTACGCAGTGAAACTCGTCAACTACAATTATCTTTTGCACAAGTAAGTCTCCGTTCCCGAAGCAAAGTGCGGGATTGGGCTAGTTGGTATTCCATTATTAAACTGCTCAGCGCAAAAAATTTGACACGGTACACATAGAAAAGCGCTGGTCCTCGTCTTTTCTATGTGTACCGTTCCCGAGCCGGCGAGTGTAAAATATTCCGCATATCTTGTTCAATACCTCGTCGTAAAATCTCTCGAAAATCCACTGCTTTGAAGGCATAGCGACAGCTGACAACTGATCGAATGTTAGTGTGATGCAACTCTCAGTCTCGGTAGCGTATATAGGTAATCGCCTGCCTTTCGTTTTGCTGTTTTATTTCTGGCGGCTCCTCCAAATTGGGCACTGGGCTTTCGCGGGACGCCGTGCGTTTTGGGGGGGATTTGCGCCTAAACCCCGAACATTTTGGCTTTGAAATGTGGGGTGGAAGTGCTGGGAACAAGCGCGGCACGGCACCTGGCGCGAGTTTCCACTTTCCACGTGGGATCAAAACTTCTTGTCCCGCAACGACACGACGATAGTGCTTTACAATGTCGTCACTCTCAAAATGAACGTCACAGACCTTGCATTTCGCAGTATGCTTTCTATCTTTGCGATGCAAAGCTTGAATGGCGTATAGGGTCTTTTGCAGGCCCGAAGAAGTGTCGTGAAGCGGAGTCGTCGTTGCGGTAGCCGCTCTTACAGCCCGGCGCAAAGCAAGTCGGCATACCGCACTGTGAATCTGTTCGCCCTCGTTACGCTTCGTACTATTGGCCGCAAAAGTTTGCGGGATGTCCAACGCGTGGCGGAGCGACGGAAAACTGCATTGCTGCGTCACCTACCGTGATGCATCGGGTGTTGAGGCTATCGGCCGCAGCCTCCGCGATTAGATCCGGCAACGGCACGTTGTCTAAACGCGATGTCGCTAATCGCCGAGGCCGATAGCCTCAACACCCGCCGCATCATGGTAGGTGACGCAGCAATGCAGTTTTACGTCGCTCCGCCACGCGCTGCACATCCCGCAATCTTTTGCGGTCGACAGTACATCATGCACGTGTCTTCGTTCAAGACGCTAAGCCTGGTCAAGAACAGTCGCACAAATGACGAGCTAACAAAGCGCAGACGACGCTCTAACCCACGTGCGCTCGTACATCGGCGGCGCCGATCACAACAAGCGCCAGCCGCGGGAGCTAGACGTGACTGCAGCGCCACTAGTTCTCACGACTGCCACGCGGACCGCCTCTCCGGCGGAGCTTTTAAACCGAGTTTGTTCTAGTAACGTTGTTCCTGCCTAGCTCCGCAGCGCGCTGCCTTAGACAATGCGCCTCTTTCATTTTCCTGTGCTGCTCTCTATCGTTTTGGTAGGGCTTTGGTAGGGGCCGGGACAATCGCTATTGCCAAAGGCAAAGCATCTGAGTTGGAGACGTTTCGCGACCTTTCCGCTAGGGGAAGGGCGCGTGCGCCATTGCATCGTGAAAAAGGCGGATTACGCCGTGCCTCATTCGTTCTACAGGATACTAACGGCAGAATAGAAACGCACGCGGCGTTGGGTAAAACGCACGCGACGCCACACGTGGCGAAAGTAAAATTATGCGAGACGCGGGCCATGCTGCATCGTTGCCGGCGCTGCGTTTGCGTCGTATCGCTGGCGACCCACGCTAGTTTTGCATTTTGGGGTTGTAGCGCCGTGCCACTCGTGGCCAGTCGATCAGGGAAAAGGAAGAGCGTCCCAGGGCTCTTGGTTGCCCGAGCTAGTGGGAACGCTTTGACTCTTGTAGGCTTATGCCACAGGAGGGAAGAAACGAGACGGCTGAACCAGAATCACATTATATATCTTACACCATGACCATAATCCTGAGGCTAAGATTGCAGCGCAAACGCACAAGGAACCCAGGAAGAACAGAAACGTACGACACAAGCGCAGAGCAACAATTTCTTCATTCTGTCATATGCCGATGCATATATAAGCCCAAGGAAACCTTACCGCACATGCGCACACAACAATAGCTCTAAACCAAAAGGTGTAACAAGGATGATAGTGTATTAGATACGCGAAGACTGAAATCATATTCAGATGGGTGCAGGGACAAAGAAGTAAAGAAGTAAGAATGACAAAGAAGTGCGTTTTCGCTGTAATTTGAGCCTTAGGAATTTGTACCAAGTGACCAGAATGGACGCCCGCAGGGAATGCAAGCCGTGGCTTCGCGTGTCACTGCCAAGTGCCGTCCTTATTTTCTTATCTTTAAGTCGCACGCTCTCCGGTTTTGCTTGCCGCCCAAAGGAAGGCATTGCAGAATCTTGGGATAACGCGAGCGCAAGAGTCTGAGAGTGGCTTGCGTTCTGCGCATGCATTCTGGCTGCTCGCAAGGTTCTTGGGTCCCCAATTTTAAAACACTCGAGTGTTTCGCCGGAGTAGAGATGTGCACCTCTGACTTGTACTATATCACACAGGGCGTGATCGACCATGCTCGCGCGATTATCTCTTGAGGGGGAGTTTTGTACGTCTTGTGCTTTCACCGCAAAGTTTGCGTTGAAGCTATAGACCGCATTAAGGTCACTTTGCTCGCTGCGGCAGCCGCGTTTGCGAAAGGAGTAACTGCTAGATAGAAGACCCAAAGTAGGGGCTAGTTGAAGTGACAACTGTGACAGTTCGCGCTCATCCTACGTATACCTGTGCGTTCTTTTCGTGCGTCCTTCTTTGTGTCTGAGCAGCGAACTGCAAGTGCTGAGCAGTGACAGTTGCTTGTTCGCACTCGTCTTGTGTGTTTTGTTTTCCTGCGTCCTTTGTCCTTGTGCAGCGGGTAGCGGTTTCTAGCTGCTTGCCGTTCTTTCTGTGGCATTCCAATTTCTTGCTATCGCATTAATTCCTTAACCCTTGAGGCGAAAATGTGACTTTTTTGAAACACCACTTCTTAAAACATACCTGCATATACGCCACAAAAGAAAATTGGAAATTGCCACTAACGCCACCTGTCAATGCTCTGCATATTATGAGTTATGGTTCGTCCTTACTGCCTCAAACATTATGTTAGTCTTAGCAGCGGTGTCAGAATCCTCGACGAAATTTACCAACGCGCTCCGTTCCTTATCTGAGATCAGATACACAAACGACCATTCTACGGTAAAGTCATCTATTTGAAACACCACTTCTTGAAAGATACCTGCAAAGTGATGGTGCGTTAGTGGACCGGTGGCGAGTAAAGCAGTAAAGAGTAAAGATTTTGCTGTTGGCAGGGCTGGGCAAAGATACTTTGAAATTGTATCGCGATACGATACAAGATACTCAGGCAAGAAGTATTGGAGATACAGATACAAGATACTAGCGCAATAATTGTATCCGATACGATACTTGCCAATTGTATCTTAAGATACTTCGATACCTTCGCAAATTTGTTATTAGAGACCCGCATAACGTAGTAGCGACCGCCTATGCACGAAAAGGTTTGCTTGAAAATGTTTTAACGTGACCACTTTCGTCTAATTTTAATGAAATGTCTGTTAATATCTCAAAAGTTTTGTCCTTCTTGCTCAAAATGCATTAGTTTACTTCCGACAGAACTTATTGGGGTTAGTTTTGGCTGTTTAACAGGACAGCTCTTCACTGACAGCGGCTCTTGCTTGTCATTTTTGTAATTGATGGGAGTCGCTGCTCAGCTTGCCGACCAGCTGGGGGTCGCCATATAATCACACGAACTTCAATAAGAAGCCTTCGCACGATGGCGCAAATACCGGTGTGGAGTTTTACCTTGTCTGTAAAAGGCCGTCTACGTAATACCGAATCACCGGTGTACAGTAGCAACAACGTTGCTAGCTAGATTTTTCGTGAAGCATTGTGTACACTTAAAGCTCATAAAACTGCAGTGACTTTTCATATTCTACTTATCTGCTGGCGTAAAGCGTTCGTTATCAATATATTCACTAACGTACAATCTTTTAACATTTTTTTTTTCAACGAGAAAACATGTACACCCCAGAAGTGCCTAATACCTATTGTATTGTCACGTAGTGGTGACGATGAAGAAGGCGGCAGTCACTCTGGTAGAGACGTAGCAGCTCATTGGGCAAACTTGTGCCCAGCAAAGTAACTCATAGTACAAGCAAGGCACGCTGTACACTGATAGCGCCAATAAAAGTCGTCGGCCTTCGGTATTCTCATCATCGGCGGAACGCGTGGTCTTTTATACATCAGCTATCGAACCTTCCAGCGTTACCGCTGGTGCTCGCGTAAGCTCCCGAATGAACTAGAGTGCTCGTGCCTTGCGCATAATTTTAATAATAAGTGTTGCGGTTTTGCATCACAAAACCACGATGCGATTATGATGGACGCCGTTGTGGAGGGCTCCGGAAATTTCGACCACCTGGGGTTATTTAACGTGCACCTAAATCGAAGTACATGGGCCTCTATTTTTGCCTCCATCAAAAATGCCACCGCCGCGGCCAGGCCTCGATCGACAGCAGGAAGAAAAAGTTAGGGTACACGAAGATATTTTCTGTTAGGTAAACGCTTTCTCTATTAGATCTAGCATCGGTACTAGTGGTGCTACAATTAGTATCTTATTTGCACGTAAGTCAATCGCATGTAAGTCTAACTTACATCATGTAAGTCTAACTTAATCGCTGATGTGTGAACGCCACGAGACGCAAAGCAACCCTATGCTTCAGATTTCGTAACGAAGCACCACGCAGAGCGGCATCAGAATATGCGCGATAATCGCCGCATGCGTTGTGGTACGCGGCACTGGACAGTGGATCAGGGTAAGTGTCATGGCACTGGCACAAGTAAAAAGAAAAAAAATCCAGAAAAACATCTAGGCACGTGAGCTAAGCATAGACGTTCGCTCTTGTTCTGTCGAGACTGCGTGAGCGCTGTCATGTTACTCTGCTCAACCGAAACGGACGCGCACGCCTCATCGCCTGCCCTCACTGGTGGACTCTGCCAGAAAGATAGAATTGTGTCACAGCCCTTAGTTTTGTTCAGGCGGTTTAGTGGTACCAGTACCAGCTTGAGAAGTGGAGTTCAGCCAGCTATTAATAATGGTTTCGTAGGGTGGTGTTCCTATAGGAGTATCTTGTATCTTAAGATACACGATACATTATTGAATGTATCGGAAATACAGATACAGATACTCATCTTGCGTGACGTATCGCGATACAGATACAAGATACCCCAAGAGTATCTAAGATAGTATCTAAGATACATGTATCTTCGATACTGCCCAGCACTGGCTGTTGGAAACACCAGCGCCCAATGCATGCTTCGCCCCTCCCCAGGTTTCACGTTAGTGGAGCTGAAACACGCTTCCCTGCATGCTTCGCCCCTCCACAGTCTTTTTCTCCTTAGACGACCGTATTGATCCCCTTCACCGCCCCCCCCCCAACCGAAAGCTCACTTCTCACGTGGTTTTGCAGTGCCTCTGTGATCGGCCACCTTTGACTAAACAATGATATCATTTGATGAGTTCATCATATGACGACGTGTTATGTGACGTCATCCTGACGTCACAAATTCTGTAGGTTAGTGGCGTCGTCGTGACGTCACATCATGATTTCTTGCACAACTTCACAATGACACCACCGCCAGGCCGAAGGTGACTTCACAAGTTTGATGAGGCACCCAAGGCTTTCATTGTAATGATTTTTGTGACAAGGTTAATCTCGTCTGCTTCATTGAACCCTGTTTATTCATATATTAGTGCGTGATCTGCAAAATTTCGATGTCTCTTAATAGCCATACTGCTTGAAAAGTGATCGCACCTGACCACGAAATCATTTACAGGCCCATTAACGTGCACAAGACCAAACGAACCTCACTCCCTGCAGCTATGTACCAAAATTAGTAAAAAAAAATTATACAGAGTGTTCGAGTTAACCCGGGCCAAGGGTAAAAAGTCTAGGCGCTACGTGCCAAATTGGTACAGTACTGGCCAGACCCCTGTAGAGCAGGTCACGATATTTCTTGTGCGCTGTGGTACGTAATAAACAAGCGTAGATGATTAATTTCTTTAAATAATAGCTTCACGCACAAAGAAAGTTTTAGTGCATTAGATAGATAGATAGATAGATAGATAGATAGATAGATAGATAGATAGATAGATAGATAGATAGATAGATAGATAGATAGATAGATAGATAGATAGATAGATAGATAGATAGATAGATAGATAATCTCCTATTGTACTATATGTTTATAGTAATTATTCGATTTTTCACGCCTTAGCCAAGAGTAACGTTCTTAGCATTTATGCGCTCGGACCCTCGTCTGCGTAGCAGTGTCATGAACGTTTTCTATGTGCTTGAATGAACCCAAACTGAAAAATTCGGCAGATCCCACGTACCGTGGGAGTCGATGTAATGCAAAGCATGCGCGGGAAGGGATTGTGGCGTAATTTTTTTTACAGATTGAAACGTTATGAAGTGATGCTAAAGATTTGTATAAATTTTATGCGCGCACATTTATGTTGACGAGCCGCATATGTGTTATAAACCAGTTGTTTACAGTTGGGTAACGCTGCCAACGGCAACGCAGGTATTACAAACACCAGAAGCGGTAAGCTGATATGCAGTGCTTATACTTGTCCGTTATCGTGGAGAAAGCACGAACGTTTCACGAACCCGTGTGCATGCGTGGAAGGGGTTTCTAACAGTTCTTGAACAAGGTCATCATCACCGTGATCAGTGAGCACTAGACGTTGGTCACGACTCGTTATCGGATCCGGTCGCGATCGCGGTGGCGAGTGGTCCATGTGTAGTGAAGTATGAGTTATGGTACAGCTGTTGGAAATCGTGGATGCCTCGGTCATTTCGTCGACAAATTGTCTGTCGATAGAGCCGGCCCCATGTCGGAATCTGAAGTCACCCATCGCGTTGGTGAGGTTTAGGCCGTTGAGGCTGGTAGGCCTGGATAGGGCTACGTTGACCAACATCAGTGAATGGCGCTTGTCGCATTCGTAGACTACCTGGGCGTATGTGACCTACGTAGCCTAGTCTACAAAGCGGCTGTCAATCAATCTGTCATCATCCTCGGTCAGCATGATGCCATCGCCCAGCCTCGTAAGAAATGAAGAGGACACTGCGTCGTTCTGGCGGACTAAGTGCACTTTACGGTGCGACGATGTGAATATCATACGTAACTTTCGTTAATATATTCCTCCGGGATCGAGCTCAATATAGCTTGCTGAATCATACGAATACAAATTTAATGCTTATTAGACTGCTATAAAAGCGGAGCCAACACTGGAATCACTGACGTTAATCTGATATGACGCCTGTACTGTAGGACTACATATGTAGTGTTTATTGCTTTCTTGTAAAATTAGATACCCAGCACCACAACCATAACTGACGTTGCACTGACATTACGCCTGCATATGCTGTTTTTCCAAACCAATTTGTAGACCTGGCGTGGCTCTGTGGTAGAATACCGGATTGCCACGCAGAATGCTTGGGTTCGATTCCTGCTTGGATCCTGATTTTTATCCTTTCCATTCACGGGTGAACGCTGCCGATGTCGGTTTTTCTTAACGCTCTCGCATTTAAATTACCAATGTCTGTTCTCGCCGTTCCTGGGTAGATATAAACTGTCAATCACCTGTCGCGCATACCCGTACACCGCGGCGGCCGGTGGTAAACGGGTATGTGCCACACGTGTCTGGAGGAAAGGGTTTGACGACGCACGCGACAGGATTTTCGCGTTATTCATATCATGACCACACAGTCATATTCGTCAAGTCCTCTTACCCTGCCATGCTAATCTTGGTCGACACCAAGTTAAAGAGGCGATCACGAGAGCACCCAGACGTAGGCGGCTAGACAGATAGATAGATAGATAGATACGTAGATAGAAACGCTCAAAGTGCCAGAGGTTCGCTAAGAAATGCTTCGCATTTAATAACTATCCCCTGACATGAAATTACATTCTTATTTATCTGGCGGTTTGTTGTTTTATCTCTTCGGCAATTAACTCAAGTCTAATTAGCGTAGTGTCTGCGTCAAGTAACATACAAAAGCAGTAACATGAACACTTCTATTGTTTTAGCGAGCTAAGAGCCTGTAAAACTATTCCTTAATATGTCCTTGTCATGCTGGTGCTTCTGTAACTGCCCACGTGCCTCGGCTTGATTTGCGTAATCCCAAGCGTTTCTATATAAATTGAATTGATGCCTCTCATGCTGTAGTGCACGTACTGTAACACAGAAAAATTCGGGAAGTTTGTACTAAGCCGCGCAATGCTTGGCACAGCGAAGAACGGGTGCGTCGCCGCTCGCACTTTCCAACGACCGGCACGTCTAGCTTCGAGATGCGCGGCTTCCTCCTCGCTAGTACGCACTTTCTTAGGAAGCCCCATAGCTGTCTCGGCACGATCAGGCGCAGCCAGGCTATGCGCTGTAGAGCGGAGGCTGCGCGCGATGTCTCCGTCAGTGGGCGTGGCTTAGCTACCGCGCATGGTGCGGTACGTGGTGCGGTGTCTGGTCGCGATGCGTGCTTCCTCTTTCTTTCTATCTCGTTTTCTCTTTCTTTGCGCCCATGCATTTAAATTAGCGGCGTGTCGGTCGCTATGCGCGGCTGTCTTCATCGAAGAGCGTGGCGTTGCATGATGTCACAACAGGTGTCCTCTTTACATCCCATGGCTTTATGCTGTCGTGGGATGCTTTGCTAGCCTGCCTGGATACATGACTGGTTGGGACGGTCGCCTTCAGAGCGACGGTCTCATTTTTTTTCTGCAAGAATTTCTCTCTTTCTCTTCTTTATATATTTCTTTCTTTGTCTTTGTCTCTTTCTATCTCTCTCTCTCTCTCTCTCTCTCTCTCTCTCTGTCTCTGTTCTCGTTCTCGCATCCATCAGGGTTATTACAGGGTGCGGTGAGTAGTAGGATTTGCCCTAATTGTGTGGCAGATGCATGCGTGCATGATGTTGATAGCTTTTGGCAACACCATTGCCGTCCTAATGGCTTGACTTACAGCTTCGCTGTTAAAAAAATGCCCTGAGTTATGATGTTACCATTTTCGCTTTTGCTGCATTCCTGTACAACTGCTTCTTTGGGTTTTTTTGTACTTTTTGAAGCAAAATTGCCGCAAGATTATTGAGGTACCAAGCTGTTCACGGGCATAATAATTATGACTGAATGAGAGAACCAGTGAAGCGTATTAACAAGGAAGTAATACTCACCAGCAGAGAACAGAACGAATGCGGCCACAAGTACTGCGAGGACGAGGGTGACAACCAAATACTCAAAAAAGGCTCGGCACGAAGTAGAGGCGGCCTTGCTGCAAGAAGATGTTATTGCTTTTTAACAGAACTGTGAGTATATCAGGTTTATTGTAAACTTTAATTGAGGTATCTGTGCAAGTAGCCCTAAATGACCACCGTGAGAGGCCCCTACGCAGAAAACGTTCCCTGAAGGCAACATAAAAATTGAAAATGATCACGTGATCTAATTACTTCAGCAAAGTAAAAAAGAAAGAAAACATACTGGGTATCAATATATATTAAGCAGATGTATAGCTGTACACAGTTGTTGTGAATATTTCATTCTTGCGATATTCTTGTACGGTTGTAAGGTCGACAACTGGGCTATATGGTACGATTCCATTTTAGGTTGAAGCAGGTTCAAACGACATAGACGACGTTAGTCGGGCACAACAAGCGATTACTCGCAACTGAAAGGTTACCTTCGAGTTCACCTTCCTTTCAAGTTTTCTTACAATAAACTTTTCAGTTGCGAGTAAGCGCAGATTGTTCTATCTTCGTCTGTGTTGCTTGCGCTGCTCCAATTAAAAATCCACACACGGGATCCAGAACGTCGAAATATACTTCTCTTCTGCATTGGCGGGGTTATGTTTTCTTTAACAAGCGTTTGATTCTGTTCATCAAGTAATTATAAACCGATTGCCGCAAAAGTGAAATCGCCTGTAACGGTATACCAGTGGTAATACTATTCATAGTTTATTCTCGAAGTTTTTATATGCTAGCAGTTTTCTGTGGGCTGGTTTCCTTACTGTTCGTCAGCCTTCGATTCTGGAAGAGTAGCAGAGAATTCCATCGCGGATTGTTATGTTGTGCACCGATGGAATACTGCCCGTTTTAATCGCGAAAACAAATAATAAAAACAAGTAAATGCACTGCAATTAAACATTGGAGACGTTGATATGTTGTTCTATCATCTCGACATAACGAGCCTCTAAAGAAGCTCTATTTATAATCTCAATTCTTCTACACCTGCCTTATTTCGGCAGCAACAAGCACGATAGCAACTGAGTCGCAATGCCGGATGTTGCGTCAGATTGAGCAGTGGGTTAGACTCACCTGAATGGTGCGCATCCAGTTCTGTTGGGTGATCTGCGAGTGGAACAAAAACGAAGTGAGAGGAACATGCGGCTCAAGCTTTCTGCTCCCTCTGGTCAGCGATTGGCTGCTAACTATTGCAACTAACAAGATTGTATCGAAATTCCGGGGATTCATTGGACGAAAGCTTATTAACATTCACTGACAAATATTTCTCGACAAAGCGATTACCGCGCAACGCGGTAAACCGAGAGGACATGAATGTAAAATCTAGGGAATCAAACACGAAGTACACAATTAAGAGGACCACTGGTCGGTATACGTGTGCAAAAGGGCGTTTTTTTTGCCGCTTTTATTTTCAGTTCTGTCCTAATTTGCGAAGTATTCGACCGCGCTGCTTTAAAAATGTAAAGTATGGTTCTCTATTTGGTAGCATTTTGTCGATATGTCCAAGTGTGTTTTAAGTCATCTGTTTCATTTCTTCGTCTCCTTCACCAAGGCAATCGTCGTTACAAACATTACATTCAAACTAAAAGAAAATTTTATTCAAGGTATTGTTCTGGCGGGTAATGTGAATAACGGTTGCAACCGCTGCAAACATATTTTTGGTATTGGAACGTTCTCCGCCATGAAGACTTCTGCTGCAGTACTGTTCTTTTCATTTTTTGTGCTACCTTTACCATGATATATTATTCATTGTGAAGATAAATACAACGCTCAAAGAGCGAACGTGACAGCTGCGTGCTTAAGTATTTAAAAGAATAGGACCCAACTAAACTGTTTTGCTTACCCCATATTTATAAGAAACCGTGTCACAATAAAGTAGTGCAAGGACATTATGAAATGATCCCAGTTACGGTAAGGATAGGGTCTCCTAATGGAACGTGTGGATTGTAATACACACCATACTGCTGGGTTTCAGATTACGTTTGAGGCAGGAGTTGCGGTACTTCATGGAACACATGATTATAACACGGAGTAATATCAACTGCGACGTGAGGAAGCTTCCAGTCAGTATTTCCTAACTAACAAAAGCTAAGGTCCACAGCAGAATAAATAATAATTTACCCATCAAGGTTGCAATAACTTACCATGGTGTTCTTCATCTAAACGTAAAACACAAGAATACAAGAAGTCAGGGCAGTTAGACTGAGCTTGCACAATGTACATACAAAACTTCCAATTTCTTTAGATCAATTAGATGTGGACGATCAGCAAAAAAACACCTAAATATAAGTTTTTTCTCGTAAATGCCAGCAATTTATTACGGCCAACTAATCATTCTGTATTCTTTTATATGTTTTTGGTGATGTGCTATTCGCTGTTGCCTAATTGCGGCTTCATTTGGCGCATTCAGTTCGAACTTACAGTGTAAACGCTGATAGTGCTCGATTTATGGAACTTGTGGCTTGTGCGTGTTGCGGCCATCTAGAATGAAGTAGGCGAATGATACTTGCGCCCTCTGATACTTCGAATCCCGTCTTTAGGTCCATGTCATGCCTTACTTGCGTCACTACACTGGCGCGTGAGAGGCTTTCGACAAGAGATAGGAACCGATAAGACCACTCAATATAACCCGCTTTCTCAATGCGAAAAATGTGAATGACACTTTTGAACTACAGATAAAGCAGTGGAGCCAGCAGGCTGGGGCAGCGAAGAGGGCTAAATATGGTCATTGTTTCGGAACGTCCGAACAGAATTTGTTACTGACACTATCCTAGCTGCTTATGCTTACCCAACTTTTACATAGCGGGCGCAAAAAAAATCACGCATATCCACGGAGTGAATGATGATGAGTGGGCGAAGCTGCGGAGGTACATCGGTAAACCGTGAATCTTCCGTGAATTCTGCCAGTACATCATCACCGACGTGAGATCGGGCGCGCTTATACTAAAGGTTCGATGAGTTATGACGACTTGCAGCTCACTTTAATTTTACATGTACGCTGTGAATTTTCATTGTTTAGAAAACCATTGCTTTAGAAAACATCTGGCGTCTTTCGTTAAGCAGCTGGCGTCTTTTCGTTTTGCTTTAGAAACATCTGGCGTTCTTTCGTTTTGCTTTTAGAAAACATCTGGCGTCTTTCGTTGGTTTATTTCATCAATCAACGGCGTTTTGAACAAAATTTTTATTGTTTAATCACGCACAGGAGAAGTCTCACCAGGCACTACCTTGGAGGTAAACAATGGCTGCTAATGGGAATGAGAGACAAGAAGTCGGCTTTTAGCTAACACTTACACTTCTACTTCTACTAACGTTTCCTACTGGAACATGCCAATGGCTGCTAATGGGGAATGAGAGAGAGAAGAATTCGGCTTTTAGTTAACGCGCACGCTGCGAATTTTTTATTGTTCAACAACGCACAGGAAAAATCTCCCACCGGCACCACCTTGGAGGTCAAGATCTGGTACTAGCGTTACGACTGGTTACGCACTACTACGACTACGAGGGACGAACGGGTGCCGCCTTAAGGATCTTCGCCCCTAAAAAAAGAGAACTGCAAGGCGAGCTAAGGCACAGGTTGTTCGTACAGTTGTGTGAAGAAAATTGCTTATATGCAATTAAAGATAATTGTAAGTGCCACGATGGTTGTGCAATTTACTGCTTGGAATCAGCAGCTGGGATGTATAGAATGCATTTAGTGCCTACTTGAATAAATATTTTTTTAAGGGCGAAGATCCTGATGCAGGATGTCCGGGAGTCCACCAAGATGGTGCAGACAGACTTGCAGACAGAGAAGATGGACAGCCGACTTGCGCACCTTCTCGAAGCTAAGCAGTCACTCCTGAGAGATGGAAGGGCCAGCGCCTCAATCGCAGCTCCGGAAGAAAATTGCCGAGGTCACAAGGTGATAGAAGAACACTGCAAACGCTGTCAAGACAGCAGTGGGATGATATCTGTAATTCGATCGATGGTCAGGTGCGGACGCGGGGCAAGTGGAATCTTCTAAAACACCTCCTTGACAAGACCGGAACCAAATCAAATCAGAGAAGAGTACTGGCCAAGACCCTCCACGAGGTCAAGCCACGAGGTCCATCAACGGAGGAGGAA
>NC_051185.1:61104201-61197986 GCF_013339695.2 Rhipicephalus sanguineus
ATATTTAAAAAATAATCAAAATGGGCGCAGAATTGCAGCATTGCTTCACCACAAAGCACATCGTGAGACAAAGTAGTGGTCGTCAATGGGCGATAATAAGATAGTGCCATTCCTTTTCAAGTAAATAGCAGATATTTAAGGCGTTCCGTGAAGTATTGTATTTTTTAGAGTATTTTTTCGCAACCTATATTTCACCCACTACGGCAAAATTGAAATCCCTGTAATAGGCAAAAAAATTTTTTCTCCAAGAAATACTTTCCGAGGGCAAATAGTGCACTGATATGAACGTCCACAATTTTTTACAATACAATTGGAGAGGCTCGAGCGCAATGTTTGGGACGTTTGGCGTGGAATGACCCCATGGCTATTCTATGGCTTACCCCCTCACGTCATTATTTTCCTCCTCAATTACCTCCTCCTCAGCCACACTTCCCTTTCCGCTTCCCTTGCTAAACTATACAAAGCTATGTCATGCTTTACCCTCTCCCCTCCGTTTTTTTAGGGGCGAAGCTCCTCTTAGTCTAACCTTGTCACGTCTAAGTTGTCCGGCGCAACCACCTTTGCAAACTGCGCACTACTTCGTCTTTGCAAACATCCCACTACGACCGATCACCAATCCTTTGCAAACTGCCCACTACTTCGTCTTTGCAAACATCCCACTACGACCCATCACCGATCTATCACTTCACCGACCATAAAGCCGTTATTATAAAAGGGTAACGGAAGCCTCCTTTGCAAACTGCCCACTACTTCGTCTTTGCAAACATCCCACTACGACCCATCACCGATCCATTACTTCACAGACCATAAAGCCGTTATAATGAAAGGGTAACGGAAGCCACCTTTGCAAACTGCCCACTACTTCGTCTTTGCAAACATCCCACTACGACCCATCACCGATCCATCACTTCACCGACCATAAAGCCGTTATAATGAAAGGGTAACAGAAGCCACCTTTGCAAACTGCCCACTACTTCGTCTTTGCAAACATCCCACTACGACCCATCACCGATCCATTACTTCACCGACCATGAAGCCGTTATAATGAAAGGGTAACGGAAGCCACCTTTGCAAACTTCCCACTACTTCGTCTTTGCAAACATCCCACTACGACCCATCACCGATCCATCACTTCACCGACCATAAAGCCGTTATAATGAAGGGGGAACTGAAGCCACGTCTAGCTACCTTACGACTAATAAAATTTCTTGCATAAATATATACAGTGTTTGTCACGTCTTTGATGATGTACTGGGCTATCGCTTTGTTTACTGCTGGGCGAAACCACTGAAGATTTCACGGTGTAACCATGATTGCTTCAGGAGCTTCGCCCAATCATTCACCCGTGGATATGCTGTGAATTTTTTTAACCTTCATATCGCTCCACCTGACCCCCACTTTTTAGATGCGAAGTATCTTATGGCGGAGTTCAATCCGGTGGTGGTGGGTGGTGGTGTGCGGCGTGACCACCCTTACTGCGCATGCGCATACCCTCTCCACACACCTCCTCTCCACTCCCTCTCACCGCTCCTCCTGTCCTCTTCCCCTCTCTCCTATCCCCTCTCCTCTCACCCTCTCCCCTTACCTTCTCCACTTCCCCTACCCCTTACCCCCTCTCCACTTGCCCTCTACCCTCCCCCTTTCCACTCTTCCTCTGAAACGCGGGCTAGACATGCCGAAATTCTCTCCTGCGCAACGCCGCGATGAGCACCAGCGCATGCGCGTCCCTCCCCCTCTCTCTCCTCTCCTACGCTGCCCCCCTCTCGCACGCCTATCGACCGCGTTCCCCCCTCGCCCTGTGAGAATTAACGTCCAGGCTAGAGGGAAGACAAAACGCGCGTAGCGTCCCTCTTCGCGTTCCACGACGCGAGGTCGGTTGCATGCCCAACGAACGCCAACGGAACGCGATCGTGCAAGTGCTCCGGCTTCGCATCGCCTCATGGTCCCCTTTAGCGGGAAATGGTGTAATTTTTCCCACCCTCTTTCTATACTATACTGTGCATGGCTACGCTGTGCTAGCAGCTCTTGAGGCCCGTGTACTTAGATTTAGGTGCACGTTAAAGAACCCCAGGTGGTCTAAACTTCCGGAGCCCCCCCCCCCCCTACGGCGTCTCTCATAATCATACCGTGCTTTTGGGACGTTAAACTCCAGATATTATTATTATATTGTGCTAGCAGCTGCTTGGCATATACCCGCTTCCTGTGGCGCATACCCACCGAGCTTACTGAAACGACAGCTGCTGAACCTCGCGCTCAAACAGGTGAGCTATTAAACGGACGTATTATGTGGACGCTTAGTGGTCAAGACGAATTAAAGAGACTGGTTGAACCAGTGCATAGCGTCCAACGCACGTCGGGACGCCGTTCAGGGTCTTGCTCGGTTCGTCGGACATATGCGCCTGCCATGTGGCAAAACGGAAAACGTGTTCAGCAGAAATGGTAGTGCCGTAATTGATGTTTTGGCCTTGCTTTTATCCGATTTTAGGGCGTAGCTCTCTTGGCTATGCGGCGTGAGATGGTTTTCGACGTTGCGCGTTCATCGAAGAGAGTGTAGACCAGGTTGCTCGGTGAACACGACAGCATAGGTGTCGCCCCACTCTCGGCGTCACCAGAGGTTTTGATGACAAGCCCCGGCGGCAGTGCAGGGTCGATGGCTTCGCTTACCTCATATTACAACCGTGCGTTTAACCAGCATTTATTTCGGCTTTGTGCGTGACCAACTGCCCCCACGAAGAGCATTCGTGGGCGCAGGCTTAGGGCGCGGTCACCCAATATCAGGTTCAAAGAATTGTTTTTAAAAGCGAAGATGTTTAAGCCGGAGGTTACGCCGTTAGTTGTGCACAGAAAAAAAAAAACTTGCCGAAGCGAGGACGTCACCATGTGTCGCCTATGAACCTCTAGCCAGCGGCGCCAACTCCCCCTCGCCCACCCCCTCCCCACAGCTGCGCGCTGTTCCTAGCTTGGCGGAATTCTTTACAGTGCGCTCTGCCTAGCTTTACCACTTAGTACTGCCCATCGCCACAGGTTGGCCATCTATCTTGCTATGCCTCGTCTTCTACCCGCGCCACACCGTGGAGGCGGAGTGCCTATGCTCTGCCTAGCTTTGCCTCCTCACCCACCCCGTTGCCACGCCTGTGTGCCTAACTTTTCCGAGACATGGCGACGAGGCCTGGCTTTGCGCGGTATTGTATAGTATAGCCAGAGAGTGGGAAATGGCAGTGAGGGTGAGGAGGTGGGAAGAATGGAGGGAACTAGCTGCGCTGTTACTATTGCGCAGCTGGCCCAAATTTTAATGGATTAACTATAATCATTCACCATTTTAGCCACTAATCGCTTAAGCCTTATCGGGCGGAATTTTTTCGTGTATTAGTCGATTAATAGCCATTTTTTGGCGGGCGCATTCAAAATTACATTTTTTTATTTCGTGGAATTTAACGTATGAGTATACTATATGAATATGAACGACGTGGTTGTGGAAGACTCTGGGAATTTCGTCCAGCTGGGTTATTTAACTTCCACCTAAATTTACATACACGAGCCTCCAGCATTTTCTCCATCGAAAATATGACCGCCACGGGCTGGATTCCACCCTGCGGCCTTCGGGTCAGCAGCAGAGCACCGTAACCACTTTACCACTGCGGAGGCTGATGTTTAAAAAAATGCAGAAACAATTTAGGATCATACGTAGTTTATGCGATTCCAACTTCCGTACAAATGGAGTCTGGGCTCTATTTGTTCGCTTGGAAGACGGAACAGAGATGAAAAGCACGAGTGCGTAAAAGTTTCATCAATGATATCTACTTTGTTTAATACTAACTATAATTGTTGCAATTGAATAGTCATGCGATCAACTACATATGATGTAAAACTAAACAAGGCATAAATCCAGGCAAAGATATTGACTTCAAGTGACTCAAAACTCGTCGAACCAGGAGTGTTGTTGGAGTATAGTGTAAATGTGGAGGCCGCTGTGAAGAAGCACTTATGGAGAGCATATAACGAGGTTCGAAGCCTGGGTTCAAGACCAGCAAGGCCAAGAAAATTTAGTTTCTTTTATACATTGATTTTTTTCAGCGATTATCGTCTTACGTGACAAACGGTCGAATAGGCAGACCGTTTTTTCGTTGAGTCGGCATAGAGATGCCTACGCATTTTAAAGCCATCTGTTGGACAAGATTTAAAGCCGACATACACTATAGTACATACAGGAAAACTTATACTCTGAGAAATTTTACTGCGAATCTCGCGCTTCGATGGTCGCGAGGTGTGGCGACTGTAGGACCGTCCTAGACGCTGACGAACGCTAGGAACAAGGCAGAAGACGCCCTGCCCATGTCCCCCGAAAACAGCATATTAGGGAAATCGGTAACCTAAAAGAAAGCTCAACATCTACGCATCACTAAGACATCTCCGAAATGATATTTGGCGTGTAGCTTTTCTTAGATCTCTGCCTGAAGAGGCTTATAGCAACGATAACTACTCTCCCTGCCCTACCCTCTCTACTCTTGCGTCCTTAACTTTGTAGATGGCAAAATGCCAGGTTCAAGTGCGCAAGTATTTTTATGCCGTCTCAACGAGAAAACTGTCCGTCTGTTCGTGCCTATGTCACGTAAGACGATCCTGGATGCAAAAAAAAATGAAAAAAATAAATGAATGTATAGACCAAAGTGAATTTTTTTGGTGATGCCGGGTTCCGAAACATGGCCTCCGCGCACCGAATACGAGTGCCTTCACGGCTGGGCTAGACACTGTCTTTCTCGCTTTTTGTTTAATTACCGGTCCTCGACATGTAAAACAGGACAAATTTCATGAGAATAGAGAATACACCAACAAAATAAACACGAGGGGCCGTCCCATACTATGGCGTCACTATGGCATCTTGAAATTCCTTAAGCGTTGTCAAGGATTCGACCCTGGCTAGCTACAATAACTCTACGCCTACGCATCATTGAGACAACTGCATTGAGGTTATGAAAACCTACCTGGACGACTCCCAAAGGATTACCAACAAGCCCAATCTCAAACCTTGTCGCAATGACGATTCTACCTGAATTTTTCATTAATTATTTCATCCATTCATCATTCATTCATCGCTATTGCAGTCAGTGCTTCTTTTGGTAGATCCTTCACCTTGTTTGGGGATGAATTCGTAGCAGACCTTTAATTGGCGCCATTTCAAGAATTTTCCTCATCTTGTAGCCGTTTGCTTAAAGGATAAAGTCGAACCTTAATTCAATTTCATGGTACACTGGTTTGTGCAGGTTAGAAGTAAAGCCACTTTGTACAATCGGCCGAACTCGAGATGTAACTAGATCTTTCACGGAGGCTTCGCAGGTTGACTTAAACTACAGGTGTCTTTGCATGGTTGGCTCCATCGACTGTGCGATGATCAGGTCGTTTAGTCTCTATTCGCCTTTTTCAAAGATTGCGATAGCAGCAAGCGTTTTACCCCAAGAATCGTTCGGTCACATCATTTATCATTCGCTAATACAGAAGCGTAAATCATGTTTTAACTTGCGTCAGAGTAAGGAAAGTATCTTTGTACGATGTTAGAATAAACAAGCCGCTTGTAGATATCAAGACTACCTCTCATAATAGGGAGTTTTACTGCCGGGTTTTTTCTTATTTTGGCACCGCTGCACACTCCACGTCGGGTTCTTTTTTTTTCAGCACGTGATGCGAAACTTTGCGGTTAGCAATGCACTACGATACTGTTGAGGACATGTAAGTATTTTCATGGAGATTTTTGTCATCAAAATAACAGTAGCAGTCATTACAAGCAGTGAATGAGCTGACGAATTCATTTTTAACAGCTAATAGATTAAAGGTAATTATCCAATAATTCAGAGCACCTGAGACACTAAGCATCCATTTTATTCGTAGTTCGCATTAGTGAAAAGCTCCTGAATTTTAACACGAAAGTGTTTTATGCCGGGGTCCACCAAGTACTTCCGTTACCGGATGTGACGTTCATAAAATGGACGCCAATGGGCGAGAAAGAAAAAAACCAAGAATTGATCCGCCTCTGGGAATCGAACCCACGACGCTGCGGCCGCGATGGTAAGCGCCCGATGCTATACTAACTAAGCTAGCTTGGCAGATGCTGTACACCACACGAACGCGCCTTATATCTTTCACACATTCTCTCTCGCACGGTGTTCTCTGTTGGCGGTGTAGATAGGCGGGGCGGAGCGGTGGTGGTGCCGCCGTCTGTGAGAGGTGAAACGAAGTAATGCATCACGATCCACGCTTACTAGTGCTTACTCCGAGATTGCGTGCGATATCGGAGGTCATGGTTAAAGCGTCTCGATACCAGCGAGGGACACTGACCGCGCTGGCGTCGCCGATTTCTCCACCGCCGACTACTTCGATTGCGAGAGCACGGACTAACAAAACTGCTGCAATATACGTTGCAAAAAGGACACGATTTCGACGGGCGAATGTTGTGCCTTGGTGGAGCGAGACAGAGGCCAGCCGGACGCACGCGTTTGAGGCTCATGCTAAGAGCTTCTACGAACTAGGCGTTAACATGGGTGCATCCACGCCAATCGGTTCTATAGCTGCCAAACACGAATAGACATTGTAAAAGCTCTCATATATCATTACAGAATAAGCACTACTCCTGTGTAGATACGTTTCACTTTCGTGTTATACCGATTCCTATGACGGAGGGATCAGCCATGTTTTTTTTTTCTGTCAAATAGCGCGCTCACGTGGCACGCTGGCTCGCCATTGCTGCGCTAGTGACACGTTGGCAAAGAGACGCGAGCCGACGTTGATCTGCTAGTAGACCTGTGCGCCGCCGCGCCGCCGCCGCCAAAGTTCCCAGAATGATCACGCCACCGCCGACGCCGCACTATAATTGCGGAGCGCCGCCCTTGGTCTTTTCTTTGAACCCGAACGGGGAATCTGGACATAAAATACATCACTTCATCGGGGGACTCTTCTCGATGTGTCTACGTAATGGTCTGTCCGTTTCAGCCGCCGCTCATTGGGAGGAGCGCGCCCCCTGCTTCAGGTTATTCTTCTTTAACATCATTTTGATGTCACCAAGCTTTCACAACTCTCAACACAAGTTGAGGGACGGAGTGCGCCTCAACCACGGAGGACAAAATTAGGAGGGAGCACGCATAGCGTCTACAAGCCCATCTCCTTTGAAGCCGCTACCTCCTCGGGTTCGCGTCACAATTCCCATCATGCTCCTGTTTGATTTCGTTTTTAACACGAAAGTGCTTTATGCCGGGGTCCACCGAGACTACAGTGACGTATTTCCGTCACGTAAATGACGTAGAAAAAAGTCACATGATCAGATGGCAAACCCACGACCGCTCGGTCCGCAAGAACAGATGCCGGGCACGCTTTCCACTGCGCGACGGTCACATACTTTAGCGCCTTTACAAACGCGCCTTTTCTATCTACCATTCTCCCGGTCAGCGGGTTGTTGTTGCCCTCTGGGAGCGGCAAAATAAAGTAATTCGTCATTACTGCGGCCTCCGCGATTAGTGCCTGGAACGCGTTACCCGTCCGTCCCATTCGGCGCGTTTTCAATAGAAGTTCAATTTTGTCAGTGCCTTAACACACCGCGAGGTGGCAATCTTACCCCAAGCGCCGTAAAAGTGTCGGCCTCGCTCATAGCATCACTCTAATCCAAACCAAAATAGCTCTGCGACGCGCGCCTGTCTCACCTGGCTGTAACACCGCGTTCCCCGCTCACACGCTCGCCCTGAGAAAAGTCGCGGCTGGGCTACCGGGGCGGAACGACGCGCTTTGCGTTTCCGTCTAGTCCGGCCGCGGTGTTTAATCACGTTTTAACATGCCGCGGGATGGCGACCAAGTTCTCCGTTCAATGTGCGATGCTCTTCTGGCTATCACACCTCGTTCTCTGTTTACGCTTTCACCGTTAACTACTACAGCTACCACAAGGGTTTGTTTAATCCTTTAACATGGACGTTAGTCGTCGGGATGGAGAAGTACCACCAATTATCAAAGTGGGTGCATCCACGTTAAACGGTGCTATAGCTGCCAGACATCAATATACATTGTGCAAACACTCTTATATCAATGTATAGTAAACATCCAGTTACTTCTGTAAGGGCACGCTTTACTTTCGTGTTATTCCGATTCCTACGGAGGGACAAACCATCTTTTATTTTCTTGCGGGCTCATGCAAAAAGAGAAACAAAGAAAATTGACGAGTGCGCGCCTAGCGTCCACAAACCAACCTCCTCCGACGCCACTCCCCCCTCGTGTTCCATGCTGTGGTCACAATTCCCAGCATTTGGTTGGTTGGTAACAACTTTATTGATGGTCCAGCAGAGCTTTCGCCGACTGGGCTTTAGGTCTCCCACGTGGGGACGTCGAGGCCTTGCCTCACCGCCGCCTCGCGGGCCTGCTGGAGAGCCCAAAGTTGGTCGCCGAGGCTGAGGCTGCGCAAGGCAGCGGCCCACCGCGGCGGAAGGGTTCCGGAGTTAGCGAACTGCCGTGTCATTTTTTTATGGCACACGATTTATTCTAGACGTGTCCGCCTAGTGGACTGTCCATTTCGCCCGCCGCTAATTAGCTGGAGTTCGGCCAGCGGCGCGCCTCCTCTGCGTGTCATCGCAACAAACGCAGCCCCCAGAGATCCGCTTTTGGGCGCACATCTCTGAGCCCGTCGGTATATAATGCGGCCGCCGGTATAACGCACCTTTGAAGGTTGGTACGTTGATCCTGCATCGTTCTGAAACATCTGGGACACATTCATACGCAAGTTCATACTTGACAAATTCCTGTATCTGTGCATTTCGTCCACTTTGGTGCGTCGACGAGGTGACATCACGGCTCACCTATTTTTCGAGCAACTGAATGCGTTCTCCCGAAATGGACTGTGGACATTTCCTTTAGATGGACACGTCGAGAATATCTTCCTGGAAGTTCTTGTATCTTTCTCTCCTCCAGAAGTCTCACGAGTATTGGCTGACCTCAACGCTGTGGCGTGCACAACTCGCTGGATAGCATATTCTTGGAGTCGTGAACCTAGTACACTGTGCGTGGATAAATAAAATAGATAAGTAATATACATCCATACATTAGTACACTTTTTTCCTTAATTTTTGCTCAGGTAAATTGATAAATAAATATACAACTAAAGACAATGAAAAACTTAGAATAGCTGAGCTAGTTCGTAGGTATTCATGTTAAAATGACGGGAAGTGCAAACGCGGACACAACAGAGAAGTAGTGTCTGCGCACCTGATTGATAGGTATCGCCTCTTGTCTGGGAATGCGGAAATAGGTACTTGTGTCTACCTTCTCTACCTCCGCTGTATCATTTTTCAGTTGATGGCGGCGTTTTTGGTGTCTTGACTTCTCTAGCTCTCGTGCCCGTGTTTGCACACCCTGTCTTTCTAAAGAGCCCCAGAACAGTTCCTGAAAATACGAAAAACGTGCGCGTTATTCTCTTTTGGCGTTTTTCGCCTTTTTGGCTCACTGCATATGGTGCCAGAACGGTAACTCACGTGACATCATTAGCGTACATACATTCGATTGGTCCACATACCAGAAATATCAGTTGTGCATTGTATCCCACACTCGCATGACCATCGTGCGCGATCTACACCGTGTTACGGAGATAACAGCGTGTAGCCGACGAGCGCGAAATCCCGATAAGCTCCGCGCTTAGTGCTGATATTGTGCGCGTGCTTTATGAAGAAATAAGTGGCGAGGAGACATCACCTGTAAGAAGGGTAGTGAAGGCTAGAGCGAAAGGCGTCGGATCATTTAATTCTTCCAAAAGACGAACGTTTTGCAGCGCAGACGATACAGCTCTCCTGAAAAAAGTCGAGCCCGCTTCCGTGATTCCTGTATATCGCGTGTATATATATATATATATATATATATATATATATATATATATATATATATATATATATATATATATATATATACCGTCGTTCATTACGGGTATCTGACTGGATTCCAAGAGATGGCAAACGCGTGAGGGGAAGACAGAAAATTAGGTGGGTAGATGAGATTAAGAAGTTTGTAGGTATAACGTGGCAGCAGAAAGCACAGGGCCGGGTTGATTGGCGGAACATGGGAGAGGCCTTTGCCCTGCAGTGGGCGTAGACAGGCTGCTGCTGCTGCTGCTGATGATGATATATATATATATATATATATATATGCAATAGCAATTATATGGACACTTTCGACATGCTTTCCCCGTCACTGTCATTTTCTGTATACAGTCCAAGTTGATAACATCGCTCCGCGGATCGTATGTTCTCCCCGCGAGAAAAATCTCGCGAGTGTTCGCGAGGCACACGGCTGAAGAAGAGATGAAAGAAACTGGCAATTTCCGTCGCATGGAGGGCTCAAGCGATATCACCCCGCGTGCAAGGCCTGCCTCAAGAAGAAAGGAAACGCCTCGCCCGTATTTCCCTGGGCGAAGGAGTTTGAAGGAGCGTCGGGAGAGGGGGGAGAGGGCCGCGTGGCTGGAGCAGCAACTGTGAACATTTATGAGCGCGGTCGCGAGCGTTGGCGTGAGCGCTATCTCCGCAGGCAGCAAACGGCTCGTATACCATTCTGCGCTCTGTGATCTCACCGCTTCGTGCTGTCACCACTGATACGATGTGAGGGTGATCAACTGGGCGTGTTGGTATCGCATGATTCGAAATATTAGGCACGACGTCGACACGGACGGAAAGGGAGACACACACACAGGGCGCCCTGCGTGTGTGTCTCCCTTTCCGTTCGTGTCCACGTCGCGCCTACTATACGAGAAACTGCATGACAACAACTTCTCTCCCTGGAGCTTCCGTATTCCCATACACCAGCGCTTTGTGCTTTGTAGAGTTAAGCGAGATCGGATCAAAAGGAGTTAGCTGCTAGCCTTACTTCGTGTAACATTACGACATGTTGCTATCGCATTCACGCTATTTCGCCATTTCGATTAAAAAGATTTTTTTCAATACCCAAGGGGAAATTTCCTCTACGCCACCAACTGTCAAATCCACCTTCCCCGCCCCCCTCCCGCGCCGCGCCGACGCCGATCCGATGAACCCCGCGCCGTTTACGCGACGCCGCCGGAGGTGGAAACACCGGGCGCCGCCGCCGGTGATGTTGGCACCGGCGCACAGGTCTATGTGCAAGCATGCGCTCCCCGTAACGTAAAAGATTTCAGTACAAGTTACATTTGTTTATATGCTCTCTCCATAGACGGCCGAACACACCCGCATTATTTTTTACAAAAGTTTATAAAGTGGGAGGGAGTGATTTGAAGAGGCAAGACGAGTATACACGAGATTGGTATTTCTTCTGCGCGAGTCGTCGCCCAAGTTATCTCGAGATTGGCAGTGAAAGGTTTAAGAAGTGCGTACGCATACCTTTGCCTGAGCCTTTGCCGCCACTGCGCATGCGTCATACCCTATCCTCTCGCGGGCCCCCGCAACGACCACTATCTTAGCGTACGCTATGCTAAAACTACCTGATCTTGTGTAGAGCATAGAAAAGGAGAGAGAGAAATAACGTTTATTTTGGCTGTCGGCAGATTTACAGTGGGGCCAACCCCACCTAGGTAGCGGCCACGAGGCCTTGGCCTTTGGAGGCACCCTTGGGCTGCTGGACGGCCATGAGTTGGTCATAAGAGCATAGGATAGTTATTTAGGATATTTGGCAAAGCTCACAAAGAAAAGTGTAGAATGTTAACGCGGTATTCGGCGAGGCTTTTCTTCCCGTGAATGCTGGTAGGCTACGTCGGTGGACAAAGCAGGAAGCCGTGTAAGGTCTGTGTTTGTATAGAGCGAAAAGGTTTATACTGCCCTTACAAAAGCACATTTTCGTGGCCTGTAGAGGTCAAATTGATGAGTTACCTTGGAGCCGAATATGTGCGAATTTGGGGCGGAAGCACATGGGTTCGCCACACATTCGAGTACGCAGGTGGTAGCTGTAGCCAACTGATCTCAGTGTATGTGTGTAATGATGTTTTAGAGCGAACCTGTTGTGCCTTTAGCAATGTCGTTTCGCGTTCGCAAAAGCTGTCATCACGAATGGCCTCTCAAAAGAGGAAACCGGGCGAGGCAGTTGCCTGCAGATTTCGCAAGGCTACATCCGCCAGCAACCTGCAACATCCTCCTCACCATCATCATCTAGCATCATCATCGCGTGTAACTATTTAACTCGGCCGGCGCGCAATCTCTTGTTCCTCTTTTTCATCTTCTGCTTTGCTCCCCGAATGTGTGCGCCTGGAGAGCTCTCTCCCGTTGCGGCGATTGGTCCGGCGTGGGATGCAATAACTTGGATGTGTGAGAGAACGAGCGCAGAGAGATGGAAACAAAGAGTGAAATAGAAAGAAAGAAACAGAAGATAGAGAAAAAGAGAAAGACAGGAAAAGAAATACATGAGAGAGCAAGAGACAGAAACAGAGACAAAGATATAGAACAAATGTTGCAGTGGCTTGGCTCGGCTATGCCAGGATATACGTAGCGTTAGCAAAGGTTCAGCTCATTACTCTTAGCTTCTCGTGTCTCCGCAGCACGTTTAGCCATCTGTCCATTCTTTCTACGCTCAACCGCTAATTGCCAGGCAACTACTACGGGATCCGATGAGCTAAGCTTCTCCGCTCTTCTGCGCCTTTGAGCAGCATTTGCGCTCTCCTTCTCCATGGCTATACCACACTGGCAAACGCCAGTCAGAGGCGCTATCAAGCGGCTCTAATGGCTCATTCACACTGGGGAATCCGCCGGCCGCAGCGACCGGAGTTCGCGCACCTCCGAAATTCCACATTGTTCACACCACTTAGCAACCGCACCGCCGTCCCTTCGCGTGAAGGAACGCTGGCATCGACGCGCTCTGCGTTGTGTACGCGTTTCGTTATGGCGAAGCGCATAAACAGGAGCAGGGTCGTCGAACTGCTGGGCCTGCTGCAAAGCAACTTTCTGGCGATGTCTGACGAGGAGAAACATGCATTCGCCGAACACGGTCGAACAAGAAACGACGCAAGAAGTTGAGTTTAGTTCGTCCTGATTTGCAAGACGCGAGAAGCTTGGTCGAGCCGAGATAATGCTACCCGTTTTGCGAGATCGCGATGATGTATTGCAAAGATGCAAATCGCGACAACACTTGGCATTTGTCGAGAGCTACAGGATCATTAGGAAAGACTTCGCTGTTGCTCCGCGCTTCGACGACTGCGACATCACAAGCGCGCCGCCATTTTTCGAATGTTCGACTCGCGTTCCGATTGGTTCGCGGTGAAGGAAGCCGGCGGCAGCTGCCGCAAAAATCGGTCCAGGACCGATCGGCGCGGAATGGGCTTTTCCCGCGGATCTCGTTGCCGCCGAAGCGGATTCCGCGCGCTCTCGCCGCCGAATGTCTCAGTGTGAACGCGCCTTAACGCAGTGTCACACGGCGACTGCACGGCGAAGGCGAATAGCTGCGCGCGCGCCGGCGTCAGTGCGTCTGCAACGGCTACGACGTCACTACATGTCTCTGGAATGCGCAAACCGGCGGTGGCGGAGTGCGCGGGAGGGGCCGCTACCGCTGCGCCAGCTACGTGACATTACTGATCATCGCGCATGCGCATCTCGGCTCTTGAGGAGGCGCGCGAAACTGGCTCGGCAAGCCAGTGTAGCTAACTCTACAAAAACGGAGAACAAGAAAGAAAGAGAGAGAAACAAAGAAACAGGGAAAAATAAAGATAGAAAAAGGGAAACAAGACGACAGAAAGAAATAGGAAGGGAGAAATAGACAGAGATATGGAAAGCAATGGAAGAAAGTAAACAAGTATAGATAGACAGACTCACCGACACATCTACCTAATAACGCTGGCATCCTAACACTACGAAACCGAACGAAACTAACAAGACCAAAACAATGTTTCAACTACTTCAGAACATTATAAAAATAGAGACTTCAAGGTATATATCTTATCTTCAAGGCAGACCAACCCGTCATAAGCATTCCCATACTCTTCTACTTAGCCGAGGACTATACCCAGCACACTAATATTTACACTGACGCCTCCACCCCTCAGGAGACTTCATCCTGTGGCCTCTATGTCCCCTCCACAAGACAAATGCTATCTTATCGGCTACAGAGGAGGACATCCTCGACGACAGCAGAACTTCATGGCATCAAAGAAGCTGTCCTCTATATCCTACGTCAAATGCCGAACCGATGGGTGGTCACTGTTCAACCTCTTAAAGAAAACAAATCATCACCCGATTTCATTTGGTATAGCGTACTTACACCACTTGTCTGTTACCACAGGTAACTTTAGCACATTTCAGTGGATACCAGCTCATTGTGGTATTCTGGCCAACGAAAAAGCGAATGAAGCGGCAGGCAAAGGACTTCAAAACCGAAATTTTAGGCGAACCTATTTCACTAAATCTGATGCTTCCCAGCGGGATAAGAGACTTGCTTCCGAAGAAAACAAGCGGCTCTGGAACCTTGCGACACATCATTATGCTTTCCTATACTCTATCGACCCTCATCTGAGAACAAGACACAAGACTCCCATGCAGAATTCCTCGACATCTGGAAACTTTGTACCATCGTCTTCGACTAAAGAGTGCTTATGGAAAGAGTTTACGGTACCGCTTCGGTCAAACCGAAAGTCCGTACCGTAATAACTGTGTCTCCATAGAAACTGTCGAGCATATTTTATTTGAGTGCCCAGCGTATGCCGAAGAGCGTGCGCTCTATGAACATTACATGCATATGCTGACCAAAAGAACTTTATCAATTGACTGTGTCTTGGGCCCTTTACCCTGCGCCACGCAACAGAGGCAAGCGATGAAACTACAATTCAGATATTTAGAGAGCATTGGTCAAGTCGACAAACTTTAATGGCACCTTGAAAGCACGTAATAAGTCACTGTAAGCACACTTCCCCGCCCAAGAGACAAAAAACTGAGTTTGTGTTTTTACCTATTTTTTATTCTGTTTTAACTTTTTATTTTTTTTTCTATCTCTCTGTTTTTGTCTTTCAGTCCTCCAATCGCCTTCCCCACGGAGAGTAGCAATTCAGCGAATTTACACACGCCGGCTAAATTCTCTGCCTTTCAATAAAGAGCTCTCTCTCTCTGCCATACTCTTGCCGAATACTCTTCACACACTAATTGCTTAAAATATTCATTTTTCCCTCTAACCATTAAAGATTGGAACTCACTGAAACCTACTCTAACCACCGAATCATCCATAAACTTGTTTACAACTGCGATTGAAAGCGAAATGCTTGCCCCATAAAGAGCACCAACGACATTACAACATCAGTAAACCCGCTAAGCGATGAGTCTGTGTCATGTTACTAATACATAGTTTTTCTCTGCTATTTATATGAAGGTAATTTTTAAGTGACATGTTCTTTGATTATTTTGTTGTTCATAAAATTGTTTGAACAATGTGTTCAATAATAATGTGAACTTGCTGATCCTACGCCATGTTTACAAATGTATACCGTGTCCTTTTGCAGTTGTTTTTGGCGATAATTTCGCCCATGATTTTGTTACTAATATTGTTTTATTGTGTGTACTTCTATCGCAATGTATAGTGTATGATTTTGTATGTAATTTTGACTTTTTTTGTGATTTTAACCACATGTGATCTTGTGTAATCATATAGTACTTTTCATGTGCCTTCCTGCTATAATCTCTGAAGAGATTGGCATTATTGGTAAATAAATAAATAAATAAAAGTCAGAAAGAGTGAGAAAAGATAGAAAGAAATAGACAGAGAGCGAAAGAAGAAATGGAAAGAATCAAATACAATAGAGAGAAAAAACAACAAAGGAAGAGAAAGAGAGAAGGAAAGAAAAATAAAAAATAAAGAGAAACAAGGAAAGCCACCCAGCTCCGTTCTTCCTTCAAGGTTGCCACCGCTAGTGCAAAGCTTCCTTCAATTTTTTAATCGGGAGATCGAGAGTGGTCGCCGAAAGCCTGGATCGACCATTCGGATTGCAATAAACCGAATCTGCCAATGAAAGACGGGAAGGCTGCACGTGAAACCACATCTGAAGTTCTCTGTGTGCACGTCATGTGTATCGGTTCCTGAAACTATCCCTGCTTCCGCATTGTACGTTTTCATGGCAACCTTGGTAGCCGCAAAGCGCGAGTGCAGTTGCTTGGAAACTGACAGAAAGGACGTATGCCGCTCTATGTCCTACGGAGTCCGGGACTTGGCGGCGGAGCAATTGTGATTGATCAGGCGCGGCGCAGCTTTCTCTGAAACGACCAGTCGAAAGTGCGAACCCACTCCGGAATAACCAGTGAAAAAATCGTGCGCTAATATCGTTCTTGTGTAGTCTCGGCGTAGTTATAAATCATGCGCCTAATGCAGCTACACTAACGTGAAATCTGAGGAAGTGCGTAGCATGGGCGACCCAGTGATCCCCTTGGCGAGGCGGTATCCCCTTGGCGAGGCTTGCCAGGGCGGTAGCACGCTCTCTACAGGGCGCGGGTATCAGCCACATGATTCAGATGCTTTTTTCGCAGTTCCAGGTAAACTTTTGCAAATTATTTTTATTCATATCTCTAGTTTATATTATATCAGACCTTGTCAGTTTATCTTGCACTGGTTTTGAGCATCGGTAGCCTTGGTTTAGGCGTGTATTGACCCCTGTGTGACCATGCGACATAAGACAGTGGATTGACGACAAGCCGGGACCCTAAGGTGCTACGCACTTAAAGCGGATTCGCCGCCGAGGAGCAAGAAATCCAGCTCCGAATCGATCAGTGAAAAAGGCCATAACTTTTGTCTGTCCGCTTTTCCTGCGACTAACTACAGACTAGCGGCCGCTTGTTTAGGTTAGGGGCCGAGCTCTTTGTGGCACTGGGACTCTTGTTTGCCTCACTCGCATCTAAGTTGGAAAGAATGGCTCACACAAGAATTTGGATTGCCAATTTGTTATTGTAGCGCAATGATTCCGATGTAGCCGTTGGAGAGGGAAGTGCGCTGCTGGAGTGTAGAAAATTGAGTGTGGGCCTAGCAGACACTTCCCCTCTGCAATCAAAGTTACGGCAGCACAGCCACACGAGCCGCTGAGCTTCGCGGCTCAGCTGAGAGAGGGCGCCACCATCCCATCATCGGAAAGTCTCTGAGGGTTTCTCCGCTATGCGCGTTCCCACTCAGCAGGCAATAGGCACCGTGCATACGTTAGGCGCCGCCACAGTCGCGCGCGGCCTCCAGCGCCACAGCGGCCACGGCAGCAAACTTGACGGGATATGGGAGCAGACGACGCAAGCGGCAGCAAGCCTCTGCGCGGTGTTCTGCTGCTTCGCTCTACGCGTTTTCGTTTCCGTTCGCTTTCAAAAGACGTTAAATTGCTAGCAGCTGCCACAGACCCTTGATGTTAGAGGGTATGCTTCTTTTCGCCAGACCTCGTGCACCCTCAGGGGAACGCGGCAGCATAGAATGCATGAGCAAGGGAAGACAACACGGAGGCTACGGGCACGTTGAGGGAAACTGCGCGCCGCTTCGTTCACTAAACGATCACAGCTTGTCACCCTCAGGCTAACGTGGCAGCAGACTTGGCGGCTGCTTGAAAGAGGCTACAACACCGGCGATTGCATTGCGTTCACTGCGCCGGATTCAACCAGTGCAGCCGAGCGGTCGTCACAGCGGCTGTTAGCTAGCCATGGCACTGCAAAGCGTGTCAATTATTATTACATTTAGGTTCGGAGAGCTACGTGCTATAGATGGTTTCTTCCGAGGAGCTAATCTAAATAAGGGCAGAGAGCTTCTCGATCGAAGCGAGGCTGGCGAGGCATGTTCACGGCTTCATGGAAGAGACGTTGCACGGCGGATCGTCAGTCACGGGGAAGTGCGCACCAGAGATGCGAATGAACGCGCCGGGAAGATCCGTGAAAATCGAGGTATGTCGTTTAAGCTTGCTTTTTCTTAGTTACAGGTCATGTAATGTTTTCTTATCACTTAAAGCAGGGATATCCGTGCGGCCAACTGGCAGTGCCCTGCCGGAGTCGCAGGAAAGCATAAAACCGCCGCGGCAGTTCCATTGTGTCTGAACGAAATTACTTGCGCATCGAAGACAAGCAAACCGCGATAATGGGGCTTTCCTTTAATTAAAAACGTCTACCCGAAACACTCACCTGTGGCAATCACAAAAAAAAAAAAGAAAAAAGTGAGCGAGTTTTTTTTTTCTTCTCTCTTTTTGTCAGCTTCATTACAAATAATCTGGAGGACCTTCTGCCTCTACAGTTAGGGCAAAGAGCATCGACGTCGAGCACGTGCTGAGGTTTTTCGGCAGCACTGAGTGCACTTTGTCTGACGTGCTCCGGGCAGAGGCCAGCGACGCGGCATCGCAGTCCCACCTCATGCTCCTTCCTGCCTCTACTCAAACGCTGAGCTTGTTTGTTTTGAAACGGATTATTTGCTCATTTTTATGGAGGCTCCCAGGCAAGCAGCTGAGTATATACAAGCAGTATGTCGAAGTGCCACATCAGGATGTGGCCGAACTGTCACCACGCATGTTATTAAACAGAAATGCTTCGGCAAATGAACGTTTCTGCATAATTACTGCGACAAAGGTGTGAAGTAATACCTCTTGACCAGGGGCGTAGCCAAGGGGGGGGTTGGGGGGGTTCAACCCCCCCCCCCCCCCCCCGAAATTTTTCAGTTTCGCTTGCGTATATAGGCACGCACACATACAAACGCACGCACGAACATACATGAAGTATGGTTGAACCCCCCCCGAAAAAAATTTCTGGCTACGCTCCTGCTCTTGACACTTCGTCTTGGCAATGAGTCTGCTCTGCGATGTACATTTAGTGCACTTATTTAGGTCGGCACATTTTTTTTTTTTTCTTTTTTGTATCTCAAGGCGCACAGGGTAATTGACATGCTAGGCAAACGTGCAGATTGCGTATGGTCTCTGATAGGAAACCAGTAAAATCGCGTACCTGGAGAACTTCTGTGGGTGTTACTGCACCCAACAACGCAGCAATTATTCTTAGAGTTTGGCATAACCGACACAAAACGAATAACCCGCGAGAGGGCCGCGCGCCGTCATCGCGGAACCGTTGAGCGAGCAGGGCGAGCGGGTGAGAGTATCCCGACAAGTCTGCGCTTGTTGCCGCTAGGGGAGCCTTCATTGGCGGCGGAGTTACGTCTGCACGGAGCCTATAAGAAGGCGCGAGCTGGCGAAGGGTGTTTCCCTCCGTGGAAGCCGGTGAGGAGGCTCGCTGAGAACGACAGTGCTGACGAAGAGCGCATTCCGGCGTCAGGGCTAAGCGCGCAGAGGAAGAGCGACTACGACGATTGTTCAAACCCAATTTAGAAAAACAGGACACAGCAGCCTAACATCAACAACGTAAGGACAATCCCAAGGTTACAGCCGAAGAAACGCAAGCGAAACGCAGGTATCGCGAGAAAAAGTGCTGCGAAAAGAGAAACACAGGGAGAAGGCGTTCATTACACTTCCCCAGCATTTACTTAAAGTGGAGCTGCCCACAACTTTTGACAGCGTAGCTATTAGGCACTGCCAAAAACCGGCTGTTCCCCGTAAGAAACCTCGCCCGCCGTTGCCTAACAACCACGGACGCCACAGCTAAGCACCACCTGGCCTCGCCTCGCCATGCTACTGCGTCTGCTGGTGTGCCATAATGCCAAGTCGCGCATGCGCCATGGTAACGTCTGCGGAGGAGCCGCGTCCAAGCTACCAAAATGACACTGCATAACCTCGCGAAGTCTAAAAATGAAGACACTGACACACGGCCGCGCAACTCTTGATAACCGTGAAGCTTGTCGATCCAAGATGCCTTGTTCGGGGATAAAATTCTTAGCAGATATTTTATCCGCACCATTGTAAGAGTTATCTTGTTTGTAGTCGTTTGCTTAAAGGGCAAAATTGAAAGTTCATTTATTTTTGCAACGCATTTTATTGCACCGGTTATAAATAAAGCTGGTTTGTACATTCAGCAGAAATGCGAGATATAGCTAGACCATTAACAGAGGCTTTGCAGGATGACCTAAGTTAGGTGTGCCGTGTTAGATTCGGCTCCATTGACGCTGTTATCGCGATCGTCCTCGTCACCACACTGCCCTGTTCAAGGGCCCCGAAATCAGCAACAGAGGCTCGCGTGCTCCTCTGCGTGCCTTTCCTCTATCGACAACAGCGGTCATGATGTCCCATGTATGATTATACTCGCGGACAACATTTCTTGGCAATAGGCAGTTTACGAATAGCGTACGCAAAGCTTTGCGTTGGCTTTTCGCGCAGCTACGCAGGCGTCGTACGCTAACCGCTTGCGGGCTCCCGTTAAGCGACGGAAATAGCGGGCCGCTAACGCTAACTTAGCGTACTTTTTTGGAAAGCTCCCTATTGAAGGGAAAGCTACGGGGGCGGAGTGTCTGCGCATGTATTGCTACGCGAAGTAGTCCGGTTTGGCGCGCGTCTCGTAACGCCGTGGAAAGTGGTGGCTAGCGTTGCATTTCGACGCAAACACTGCTTAGCGTCTAAGGTACGGGTAAAAGGCGCGACTTTTTCAAGCACGCAAAAACGCAAAGTGACAAAGTAGAAAGTAAAAGAAAGACAAATACCTTGCTTGTGTGCGCTGCCTTCCGTCTCAAAAAGGTACATGTAGAAAATGAAGGAGTATTTTATATATCTCACGCAGAAAATGCGCATGCAATTGTGGGACTACATTAATTAGCGGTAGGATACGTGCATTGTGGCTCTGTAGCATTGTGGCTCTGTAGCTTCATTGCCGAGAGAAGTTGTCCGCGAGTATCGGTGACGTCGTGAGCAACAGACGCTGTCAGTGGGCTTACGCCTGTTTTCTGGTTGCTGATGCGCTCGCTCGTTGCGTTTCCAGCTAGGAGCCTAGGACACTGACGAAGGACACTCGGAGAGGTGGATAGACGGGCCGACGAACCCAGCCTAGCGAAGGAAAGATCGAAACGAGAAAACGCTTGCAGCTCCGCCAGCGTTCGCTGTAGACTCGTGCACAACTGCAACCACACAACTATATTTCGACCTCTGGGTGGTTTAGGGGTCCTTTAAAGGCGCCCTTTGCTGACATATGTAGGGAAGAAATATTAGTTGTCCAGAAGACGCACATGTGCGAAGTTGAGGCGGCAGCGCCCGTCTTCGCCACATGCTCGAGTACGCAGGTAGCAGCGGTAGCCGACTGGTCTCACTGTATGTGTCTAAGCGAGTTTTATAGCGTAGCTGTTATGCTTTTCGTCATGCCGTTACGCGTTCCAAAAAAACATCATCATCATGAATGGCCTCTACGTTTTTAACGCGTGCAGCGCAATAACTCGGCCGGCGTGCGCTCTTCTCGTCCCCTTCTACATCTTCTGCCTTGTTCCCCGAATATGTGAGCCCGGTGCGCGCTCACCCGCTGCGGCGATTTGTCCGGAGTGGGATGCAATTACTCAGATACGCGAGAGAAAGACTACTACTGAGAGGGAGAAAGAGAGAGAGAGAGGCAAAGAACGAGACATGAAGAAACAAACAGAAACAAAGAAATGCAAGAAAGATTGAAAGACAGAAAAATATACACAGCGAGAAGAAGAGGCAGGGAAAGATACAAAAAAGACATAAAAAGCAGAGACCAAGAAAAAAAAGCAAAGAAAGGTGAAGAATAGAGAGAAAGAAAAACATAGCAAGAAAGAGGGAGCGAAAAATAGACAGAGAGAGAGAAAGAAATGGAGGAAAGTGAAAAAAATATAGAAAGAGCGAGAAAAGCTAGAAAGAAATCTCCAGAGAGAGAAAGAAATAAGCCGAAAGAAGCAGTGACAATGAAGAGATAGAAAAGACAGAGAAAGAAATAGAAAGAAACAGGGACAACTAAGACATAGAAAAAACAGGGAAGGAGATAGAATGAGAGGAAGAAAGAAAGGGGACAACAAAAACAAACAAGGAAGGCCAACTACCTCCGTTGTTCCTTCAGGCTTGGCACCACTAGTGCGCAGTTGCTTTAATTTTGGAAACTGGGAGATCCAAAGTTGCCGCCGAAGTCCTGGATCGACCACTCGGTTTGCACCAAACCGAATCTACGAATGAAACACCGGAATGCTCCACATGAGATCACTCCATGAGTTCTTTATGGACTCGTCGAGTGAACCGGTACTGCACATTATTCCTGCTTCCGCTTTGTACGTTTTCAAGGCAAACATTGTCGCCGCTAAAACGTGACAACAGTTGCTTACAAACTGACGGAAGTGACGTATGCCGCTCGTTATATTTCCGGCCGAATATGTGACTTGGCGGCGCAGCAAATGACAGCGATGCTGCGCAGAGCGAGCTGCTCTGAAACGACCAGTCGGATTCGCCGCCGCGGAGCAAGAGATCCTGCGTGGATCGACCGCTGATAAACGCCATAAGTTTTTTCTCTTTATTTTTCCTATGTGTAAGAGCAGGACTAGCTGTCGCTTCCTTAGAATCCCCAGCTCTCTGTGGCACTGGAAATTTCGTTGGCCTAACCTGCACCATTTGGAGCAATGACCCACCCAACGATTCCGATCGCAATCCATTACACCGACGCAGGGCAGTTCCCTGTACGATTGTTGAAAAAAAAGTGTCGACCCAGCAAACACTTCCGCTCTGCAGATAAAGTTACGGCAGCACAGCCGCAGAGGTTTACATCGATTGAAAACCACAAAAAAAAAAATGAAATAAAAACTCACAGCATCCCTAATGCGTTCCCCAAGAACCTAAGTCGACTCGGAGGCGAACGCCGTCTTCTTCGTTTTCTTCTCAGTCGACGTACTGAACGTTCCCCGCCGCCGTCCGAGATATTGCGTCAAGTACCTAAAGTGGTTTTGCACTGCCTCCATTATCGCAGGCATTGCAAGCTTTCCGCGACTCACCTGGTTTTGCACTGCCTCCGTGATCGGCCCACCTTTGACCAAGTGATGATGTCACATGATGACGTCATAGTGACGTTACAAATTTTTTCTAACTGTGGCGTCAAACAGATGACATTTTGCATCACTCATGTTGACGCCAAAAACGCCGGACGCCGGTCAATTTGCGCTTTTGATGAGACATCTAAGGCATCCACTTTAAAGGGACCGGCAACGGACTTTTGTCGACCCATTTTTTTACGGGGCCACAGAAAGCTTACCTTTCGCAGTGTTTGTAGCTGCAGTAGTTAATCCCAAAATCACGTACTAATCTTACAACCAGTACATTTCGATCTGATAGGCTCTTAACACGGACGTACCCGTCCTCCAGCAATGCTGAGAAATGACAGCGATGCCGCCAGCCCTCCTCGAGATTTGTGAAAGCTATCGTTGTTCCGCTTCCGCAGGAGTTTTTGTAACTATGCTGAACCACCTTTATTTAGAGCTTTTCAACTATTTTTGAATATAGCAAGCTGTTACAATCAGATGATGGGGCATTATACACCTTCCCTGCATTTGTACCGCGTTGTGTGCGCTTGCGTCCAAGGTTGCCTGCGCCTGTGTGATGGGCGGCTTGTCCCGGCGTCGTTACTCATCAAAAGGCGACTCACCAAAAATGCCACTACGCATATGCGCGGCCGCGCCGAGTAGCAGCGCGCGTGATTTCTGAGAGGAAGTGTAGGTAGCAAAACTGTGTGGCTCCAAAATCTTAGCGACCTGGAAAGTTGCTCGCTGAAAAGCACGCTGAAAAGCACGCTGAAAAGTTGCTCAAGACGCATGGATCATTACACCAAGCGAAGGCAGCGCCACTTTAATACATACTACTAATGCAGGCCCATATGTTCATTTTTATGGGGTAATGCCTTTTAATATAAACAAACGAACAATATTTTAATGCTAACAAAAACATCGTCGACCGCGTGTAACAATCAACGGTCATGTGGCCGGGTTCATCAGATTGTTTGTGCACATGGAGCCAGAGGCTCCATGTACATGAACGATCTGATGAACCGTCTGATCGAATCTGAATCCGTCGAATCTGATCGCGTATTCTGAGAAGCCTCGACTACCGATCGGCAGAGTTTTCTTAAATTGCTGCAAAAGTGTTGCAGGGCCCCTTTCAAGGCAGTTCCACGTGTGTGAAATCTGAGCTAACAGCGGTGCTGGCAAGCAACCGTCACCACCTGGCGAACACAGGTTGAGTTTCTGCTTGATCTTTCTTCATCATATTTCTATATTTCTTTTTTGTAATAATATTGTGGACTGAGGTTTTACGTGCCGAACCCCGATGTGATTATGAGGAACGCCGTAGTGGAGGGCTCCGGAAATTTCGGCCAGCTGGGGTTCGTTAACGTGCACTAACATCTCACAGTAAACGGGCTTCTGGCATTTCACCTCCATCGAAATGCGACCGCCGCTGCCAGGATCGAAGCCGCGACGTTCGGGTCAGCAGCCGTGCACTGTAACCCGTGTACCACCACGGCTGCTGATGTTTCAAAAAAAAAGTTGAAGGAATTTAAACTCATGCGCTGTTTATACAATTCCACCTTCCAAGCAACCACAGTCCGGACTCTATTATATTCGTGGAAGACGGAACAAAGATGAAAAAACACGAGTGCGTGAAAGCTTGATCAATGATATTTACTTTGTTAAATACTAACTGCACTTGGTGCTAATGAAAAGTCAAGCTATAAACAACATATGATGAAGAGCTAAACAAGACAGGAATTAAGGCGATGATGGAGACTTTAAGTGATCAAGAATCGTCGAACCAGGAGTGTTGCTCTGTGTAGTGCAAATGTGAATGCCGCTATCAAGTGGCACTTACAGAGGGAATACAACGAGGTTCAAAGCGTGGGTTTCAAGCCCGAAAACTCAAGCAAATTTATTTTCTGTGATACATTTATTTCTTTGTAACGATGATCATCATATGTGACAGAGGGTCGTGCAGATGGACCGTTTTTTTTTTCGTCGAGTCGGCACAGAACTGATTCCGCTTTCCAAAGCCATCTCTAAGACGAGATGTAAAGCCGACATGGAGGATAGCACATACAAGGAAAATTTATACTCCGCGAAAATTTACTCTCAAACTCGCATTTCGGTATTCGTGGGGTGCGGCGAGTGTATTACCGTTCCGGACGCTGACGAACGCTAGGAAGAAAGTGAAAGACGTCATGCCCATGCCGCCCGAAAACAACGTTCTACGGAAAGCCGCAACCTCCAATAAACCCTGCGCTTATGCCCCAGTTTGACTATTCCAAAATATTATTTTGTGCAGAGGGTTAAGGATGAAGACTTCGATGCCTAATCAAACGCTAATTTTTACCGTCGGTGTCGCGCGGGGTTACGGACGAGCGATGCAAAAGATCATCATCACGTTATGACGTCACCATATGACGTCAATATAACTTCACAGATCGCCAAATTGTGTGACGTCATTACCACTTAATCGTGACGTCACTGTGACGTCACGTCACATGATGACGTCATCTCACGACATCCTAGCTTAGTCAAAAGTGGTCCGATAACAGAGGCAATGCAAAACCAGGTGAGGTGCCTCCGATCTTGGAGGCAGTACAAAACCACATTAGGCGCTGAAAGCTTTCGAAGGGTGCCGGGCAGTCTGAATACATCCACTGAGACGAATAACAAGATGGCTTTCGCCATCGAGTCGTCTTAAGAGAATCCATAAGGAACGCTGAGTTTTTGTTAGAACAGCGACTGCGGAGCTTTTAAGCAAAGATAACTGTCCCTCCCCTGCCCTCTATAATAATGCCTCCTTGATTTTGTAACTGGCGAAATAGTGCGTTTAGAGGCTAAAAAATTTCTATGTCATTTCAACCAGACGACTGTCCCTCCATTCGTCCCTATGCCACGTAAGAGGATCATCGCTATAAAAATAACTAAATCAACCAAATTTTCTTGGTAGTGCAGGGTTTCAACCTAAGGCAACCGCGCTCAGAAGACGAGTTTCTTAACCGCTGTACTAAAATACGCTTTCTCTTGCTTTTTTTTTTATTGCAGGTCCTCGACATGTACAACAGCACAAAATTCATGAGAATAGAGATTACACAACAAAATAGACACTGGTGACCGTCCGTTATTATGGCGTGACTTTGACATCTTCAAATTCCTCGAGAGTTCTAAGGTATTCGACGTTGGCCAGCTACAATCAACCGCTACGTCTGCAAATCGCTTAGGCTGCACGAAATGAGGTTAATAAACCTGCGTGAACCACTCCCATAGGCGATTCTGCCTGGGGTTTTCATTCATTCATTCATTCATTCATTCATTCATTCATTCATTCATTCATTCATTCATTCATTCATTCATTCATTCGTTCGTTCGGTCGTTCGTTTGTTCGTTAATTGATTGTTACGGCTATCGGTACTTCTTTTGGTCAATTCTGCCCCCCTGGTTTGGGGATCGTTTCGTGGCAGGCACGAATTCGCAATGGAGATTTAATTGGCACCATTCCAAGCATTATCCTCAACTTGTAGTCGTTTGCTTAAAGGATGAAATGCAAATGAAATTAGCTTTCTTGCAGTCTATTTCAATGCGCACGTCATAAGTAAATCTATTTTGCACAAGCAGCCGAACCCAAAGTTATAGGTAGACCTATTACGGAGGCTTTGCAGATTGACTCGAGCGAGTTGTGCCTGTTTAAAATTGGCTCCATCTGCACACTTCCGGTCTCGTCGTTCTCCCTTCTGTCTTTCTAAAGGCGCCCTGTCCTGTTTAGCGCGAAAATATTGTGTTAACTTGAAGCCACATGCTCGAGTACGCAGGCACGAATACTGGCCAACTCAGTGGTGTTCCGTGCAGGGAATTTTCCCTTTATCGGAGATATTCGAGCACTCACTTTGGACGAAAAAAAAAGGGAATCTTTGAGATAATACAAGAAATTTTAGGAAGGGTTAAATTCTCTTGTGATGACCAAAACATAGCGGTTACAGTGGGATTTCGGTTTCTGCAAGCGGTTCTGGCGCGTGCAGTATCCAAAAGCCTAGTCCTTTAAATTTGTGTCTGATAATTATGTGGAGCGATTTCTAGTTCACTTCGGATGTTCTAGTTTCTAGTTCTAGTGATTCTAGTTCACTTCGGGTGACTCGAAGCCCACGTATACACTTGAGTATAGAAGCCCATGCTTCGGGTTGTGCAGGCGCTATGACTTTAACAGTCGTAAATGGGTAACATAAATATCTATCTATCTATCTATCTATCTATCTATCTATCTATCTATCTATCTATCTATCTATCTATCTATCTATCTATCTATCTATCTATCTATCTATCTATCTATCTATCTATCTATCTATCTATCCCTAACTCTCTCTCTCTCTCTCTACATATATATATATATATATATATATATATATATATATATATATATATATATATATATATATATATATATATATATATATATATATATATATATATATTTATATATATATATGCCGTGGTGTTTTATTGCTTATGGCGCTCGACTGCTGACCCGACTGTCGCAGGATCGAATCCCGGCCGCGGCGGCTACATTTTCGATGGAGGCGAAAATGTTTGAGGCCCGTGTACTTAGATTTAGCTGCACGTTAAATAACCCCAGATGATCGAAATTTCCGGAGCCCTCAACTACGGTGTCTGTCATAATCATATCGTGGCTTTGGGACATTAAACCCCAGGAAAAAAAAGGAGTGGTTGCCGTTGGTTGCTGTATAAGTATGAGAGGTGGCACTTCAAGAAAACGTCATTTATTATCTCGACACATCGGTCAGAACCTGACATTTATTAAGACTTGATAAAGGTCAGGCGCTGACCGACACGTCGACGCAATAAATGAACTTTTCTTCAAGTGCCTATCTCTCATACTTTCATACTCTCATACGTGTGTGCTTTGCTGCCATGGTGCACGGAAATATGCTGGGATTTTGCGTGGAGTATGCATGGAAAAATGTGCGAAATAGGGAACATTTAGGACTCGGAATGGGAATTCTGTAGACTAGTACGACACATCACTGAGCCAACTGATCTAAGTGTATCCGTGTATTGCTAGGGTAGTGTGAATGGGGAATTTTAGAATAGAAGCCACTACGAGTCGAACAGCAATGACACCGAATCAAATACTAGTAGGAATGAGATACTATTCGAAAACTGTTCGAAAAAAGTTGCCCTAGAAGAGTAACATAACCATTTTCGGAACTGCCCAATAATTCCACAAAACTTTATTTCAGAGAAATATTCACTACCTTCAACAAAAGTACATTACGACACCACTTAACCAACAAAAAATGCCGCAGTTGTGTAAACTGAGGCAAGCTCGTGCACAACAGGAACCAGAGCTTCAAAAATATTGTGTAAGTGTAGGTTGAAATTCAGCAGTGACTGAACTATTCAAGCTGACCCATTGTCAACGGCTTTTATATAAAATATATATATAAATAATAAACAATATTCATATCAGTCAACATAATCACGAATGCCGTAGCTTTAAAGAAAAACCCTTTGTTTCTGTGATCAATAAAGCATCGGTATTCCCGTAAAGCCTGGAGCTGCATGCGTCTTGGCACTTGGATTATTAAAACAAGACACGCTACCCCTCTGTTTTCCAACGTTGCGTTCCTTTGAGGTTTTTTAATCGATGCTTCTTATTCTAAAGATGTTCCCTATTTATAATATGCGCTATTCCATTCGAATACCGAATCGGACAGAACGCTATTCGATTCGTCATTCGAAACTTTCGAATATTCGCACAGCCGTTGTGTAATGCCGTTTTACGGCGTAGCTGTTATGCTTTTCGTCATGCCAATACGCGTTCACAAAAACTATCATCATCATGAGCAGCCTGTACCTTTGTAAAGCGTGCAACGCAATAACTGGGCGGACGCGCTCGCTCTTCGTCCTCTTCTTCATCTTCTGCTGTGCTCGCCAAATATGGGCGCCTGGCGCGTGCTCTCTTGTTGCACCGAATTGTCCGGCGTGGGATGCAATGGCTCGGATGGGCGAGGGAACGAATTCAGAGAAAGAGAAAGAAAGAGAAAAATAGAAAGAAACTGTTGAAAAAAAAGCAGATAGAAAGACAGAAAAGGAAACAGGGAGAGAGGAAGTGACAGAAGGAAACACAAAAAAAAATCGACAGCAAGACGAAAAGAAAGACAAGAAAGGAAGGAAGAGAAAGAAAAATACATACAGACAGAGACAAAAAATAGAGGAAACGCGAAATAGAGAGAGAAAGGAACAAATAGAAACAAACAGAGCCAACAAAGATTGGAAGAACAGAGAAAGAGAGGAAGAAAGAAAAAGAGAGAGAAACAAGGAAGGTCGCCTAGATCGGTTGTTCCTTCAGGCTTGGCGCCACTAGTGCAAAGCTGCCTTCATAATTAAATCGGGGAGATCCAGAGTGGCCGCCAAAATCCTGGATCGAACACTCGTATTACACCAAACTGACTATGCCAATGAAACACGGGAACACACCACGTGAGATCACGACGCAAATTCTTGATGCGCACGTCGCGCACAACGGTTCCGGAAACTAATCGTACTTCCGCTTTGTATGTTTTCATTGCAACCTTGGTCGCCGCAAAGCGCGACTACAGTTGCTTGCAAACTGACGGAAGGGACGTATGCCGCTCGTTGAATTTCCGGCCGAATCCGCGACTTGGCCGCGGAACAAATGTGAGTGATACGGCACGGAGCCCGTTGATCTCAAACGACCATTTGAACGCGCGAACCCACTCAGGATCGACCAAGGAACAAATCCTGCGCTAATGTCCTTCTTGTGTAGTCTTGGCGTAGTTATAAATTCTGCGAGATCCCAATGGCAATCCAGCGCTTGCCGAGGCCGTGACACGGTGTCTACACGGCGCGGGTATAAGCCCGATGCTTCAGATGCGTTTTGGGCGATCTTAGGTAAATTATTGCTGTTAATTTTTGGTGATATCACTAGTGTATATTTTTTCAAACCTTCTCAGTTTAGCTTGCGCTGGTTTTGAGCATTGTTATTCCTGTTTTAGGCCTGTATTGACCACCGCTTGATCATGTGACATGAGACTGTGGATTGACTACAAGCGGGGCCTCTTGAGTGCCACGCACTTATAACGGATTAAAACCGAAAGAGCAAACAGATTAGACTTCACAATCGTGCAGTTTCGCTGTTTCAAGCCTTGAAGGGCGTAGTGCAAGCTTCGCCAGTTTTCTACAAACGCGCGAGAACGCGAATCTATGCACACGCAAGATCAGCACAAATCGACACAAGAATGTCAACACTCCTGAATCATATATTCTTGATTCGCTTCCTACACATGACTCTTGATGTCAAAAATCCACGATACGCAAAGCTGCACAACTCTACCGAGAATACTTGAAATCGGTGTCTAGTGTAAAATAAGGCTCACAACGAGAATAGCGAAGCAGCATTATGGCATGAAGGAAACCAAATAATTCGTCTTGTGCAAGCTTTCGTTGTTAGCCGAATAACATACGTAGCTCCCTACCTAAACCTTCGAAATCCGAAAAACGCCAATATTTCTGTCGTCATTAGACCAGGATATAAACACGTCTTAATACTGCCCATAAGGACAGCTAATTAGAAGCTCTTAGCACTATTAGTCCATATAATAGACTTGAACTCAGAGAGGCTCATATAATGGTTCAATACAAAAGACTGGCGCATTGCCCTACGCGACGGCAAATCATAAGTAACCTCGGCATAAACTACACTAGACAACATGGCGTTAAGACAAACATACCACATGAAACAAGGCAACACCTTTACGTATCACAACTACGCTCGTAAGCAATGAAAACAACTACGCTCGGAAGCAATGAAAAAAATGTTGCTGTGGCTTAGCTCGGCTATGCTAGGATAACGTACCGTTCGCAAATGTTTAGCTGATTATACTTAGCTTTCATGATTGTTTAGGATTAGCTTGATTATCATGCTTACTGCTGCTCAACGACACACACACGGTATACGTATTATGTGTCACATGTATATTTATATTGACAGGTAACCACTTCGGGATCCGATGAGTTAAGCTTCTCCGCTCTTCTGCGCCGTTGAGTAGCATTTGCGCTCTCCTTCGCCATGGCTATACCACACTGGCCACCTCCAGTCAGAGGCGCTATCAAGAGGCTCCAGCTCAGTGCCAGACGGCGACTGCACAGCGAAGGCAAATAGCCGCGCGCGCGCCGGCGCCAGTACGTTTGCCACGGCTACGACGTCACTCCTCTGGAAAGCGCAGACCGTCGGCGGCGAGTCGCGCGCGGCGGCGGCGGAGTGCGCTGGAGGTGCCGGCTCCGGTGCGCCAGCTGTGTGACACCACTGATCCTCGCGCAGGCGCTGCACATCTCTTGAGGAGGCGCGCGAAACTGGCTTGGCTAGGCCGGTTCTTGCACTCAACGGACGCTGTTTACGTAGATGCAACGGAGTATGCGAACTCTTGTGGTACGGCCATCGCGGTCGTAGGTAGCAACGGTGGCCTAAGGGCTATTGGCTCGATCCGAAGCGGCACCGTGACAGCTGCGAAAGACTCGGCTATCGCAGTGGTAACGGCTTCGGCGCAAGCAAAAAATGTAACCTGCGACTCCAAGGCCACAGTTGTAAATTTTGACAAAAGGCGAATATCGCCGGAAGAACAAAGGATCTTTGTCAACTTTCGAGACCAAATCAAATCCAAATGATTCTTGCGCCTGCGCACTGCTCTCTTCCTGGCAACGAGGCGGCTGACACCGCGGCTATAGTACTTAAACGCTGAGCCGCTAGACATACCCGCTAGGATCAAGAGAAGATCGTATGGTTGTCCAGAAAGAGAGAGAGAGAAAACACTTTATTTTTGCCCAATAAAGAAATTACTAACCGTTATCGATTGGAAAGCGCCCGCTATCCTCTCACGCACCACGTACTTAAGCAACAAGCTGCGGCTTGGCGCGTCCTTCAAACAAACACGTACCCAAATCCGTTGGCTTATAGCCATTATTTCCAGGGTCTGCACGTCGGCACGTGCAAATTATGTAAAGAAAGGTTGGACCTACCTAACATTACCTAACATTACGTGGGCCTGTCAAAAGGGGCATTCGGAGACCGTGCCACTTAGCACACATTCAGAGGAATAACTCCAGGCGTCCGACGGACCGAGGCCGCCGCCAAGGTCCAAGGCGGCGGTCTAGGCTTGCGACCGCTTTAGCGACCGCATCACCAAGGCCGCCGGAGTCTTATAACAAAGTTTTATCTTCCTGTTCCTCCTCTACGCCTGCGCATAACTTAGACAACTCCAATGAGGTTATGAAAACTTCCTGGAAGAAAAGGCGATTCTGCCTGGATATTTCGCTCATGCATTCATTGTTGTGGCTATTAGTGCTTTTTAGGTAGATCCTTCTGCTTGTTTGGGCCCGAATTTGTAATAGATATTTAATCAGCACCATTCCAAGAATTTTTCTTACATTATAGTCGTTTGCCTAAAGGGTAAAATTGAAACTGAATTTATTTTTATAGTAAATTTGATTGTACAGGGTATAAATAGAGCTAGTTTCCATGAGCAGTCAAACTCTGAGATTAAACTAGACCTTTCACGGAGGCTTTGCAGGATGACTTACATTATGTGTGCCTTGTTGCAGTTGGCTCTATTGACAGTGTTATCTGCGCTTTGTTACACGACGGTTTCAATATTGCGATAGCAGGAGCACGTGGTGCACCCCAAGAAACTTCCGGTCACCTCATTTATTACTCTGCAACACCGAAGCGTAAAGCGTTTTTTTTTTTAAGATTTGTCAGAGTAAGGGAATACTCTTTTTCCAGTTTCACATAAAAGAACAGCGCTTATAGTTAAACACTAACTCTTTAGTGTTGTGTGTAGCTTAGAAGAATATTTAATTAAAATATTTTGCTAGACACAGGGAGAAAAGTGTTGAAACTCTACAGGCTACTCGCCAAGGCTTTTGTTCCCCGCCAATTCTGCTAGCCTACGCCAGCGCAGGAAACCGGAAGCGGTCCAGGGCCTGTGTTAGTAAACAGTGAAACCCTCTTATCCCCTTTTCTGGCATATGTAGGACATTATCATGAATTAAAAGAGCAGTGACAAAAAATATCAAGCACGAGTCGATAGCTTGGTATGGAAAAGATTTTTGAGCGGTTTGAATTGCGTCCGTTGCGTAGAATTTATTTTATTTCGAGGGCAAAAAGGGTACAAAAACTCAGTGGTGCGTTGAGCACCCTGCGACATCGACAGTATTATGACGTGTTCAGCTGGCACCCAGGCCACGCCCCCGGCAAAGAGTAACGATGCACTAACAACGATAACGTCAACGATCTCAGTGTTATCGTTGTGCCGACAAGCAGCGACGCCTGGCCGCGCATTCACTTCGATTGTCTGGGTTGGTTGTCTCAAGTCCTGTGTCTTCGCCGCGCCGCTTCGAATGATTTGTCGTGCGCTCGTCAGCGTGTGATTAATGGGAGCGACTATCTAAACTGCCTTACGCGCCAGCATGTCGTGAAACAATTGTGCACGACTTACACCAGTGGCGTTTCAGGTAGAGCAAGTAGGAATGCCTTTGTCACGGTCCGCTACGAAGTTGGTTTATAAAGGCTTCCAGGTAGGACTGCGCATGCAATTTGCGTCCCTGCACGTGTCTCCGCGACGCATTGAACGTAAGCCTAACCAACGCCTCCACAGGCACACGCTTTACAGATCCAGAAAATGAGCTGTTCTTCGGATCTTGATGTTGACACAGGCGAAACGCGCCAGCACGGACGCCTGGCTGGGGACGAGACGCGCAGAGCGTCGACAGCGTGTGTACGTGTGGGAATGGGGGCGTGAATGAAGCCGAGCCAGGCGTAATGGAAGAATCGGCAGAGGCGAATGGTGTTCTGAGCAGTGCGGACGTATTTCACCTTTAATAAATTTTTGGATATATAGTTTGTTGTTGATAGTCACCGGACTGCTTGTTTTTATCACGAAAATGTTTTATGCCGGGGTCCACCAAGATTTTCATGACGTATTTCCATCACGGAAATATGTCGGCAAACTGAACACCATCAAATGGCAAAGAAAATGTTCCGTTCACAGGAGTCGAACTCATGACCTCTCACTCCGGGACAATGTCTAGCGGGCGTTTAGCCAACTGAGCTACCGCCAAACACATAACGGAGGCTTCATAAACACTGAAAGAATAAGCACTAAATTTGGCAAGCACAAAAAGGAGAACAGACAAAGGACTGGCGCTACTAACAACTCTTCATTTTTGTCACACCCACCGAGTTTAAATACATAAAATCATGGTGTTGCGCGTGCTAAACTTCACATTGGAAACATAGAGCAAAAAAATCAAGTATAGTACAAAGAAAAAAATCACGGCATATCCACGGAGTGAATGATGATGAGTGGGCGAAGCTGCGGAGGTTCATCGGTAAACCGTGAATCTTCCGTGAATTCTGCCCAGTACATCATCACCGACGTGAGATCGGGCGCGTTTATACTAAAGGTTCGATGAGTTATGACGACCTGCAGCTCACTTTAATTTTACATGTACGCTGTGTATTTTCATTGTTTAGAAAACCATTGCTTTAGAAAACATCTGACGTCTTTCGTTAAGCAGCTGGCGTCTTTTCGTTTTTCTTTAGAAATATCTGGCGTTCTTTCGTTTTGCTTTTAGAAAACATCTGGCGTCTTTCGTTGATTTATTTCATCAATCAACGGCGTTTTGAACAAAATTTTTATTGTTTAATCACGCACAGGAGAAATCTCACCAGGCACTTCCTTGGAGGTAAACAATGGCTGCTAATGGGAATGAGAGACAGAAGAAGTCGGCTTTTAGCTAACACTTACACTTCTACTTCTACTAACGTTTCCTACTGGAACATGCCAATGGGTGCTAATAGGGAATGAGAGACAGAAGAATTCGGCTTTTAGTTAACGCGCACGCTGCGAATTTTTTATTGTTCAACAACGCACAGGAAAAATCTCCCACCGGCACCACCTTGGAGGTCAAGATCTGGTACTAGCGTTACGACTGGTTACGCACTATGACTACGACAACTACGAGGGACGAACAGGTGCCGCCTTAAGGAGCTTCGCCCCTAAAAAAACAATATGCGATAACGCCTGCCATATAACAAGGTGCGAGTTACAGCTGCGCATGTCACAGGGAGCCTTGCAGAAATTCAAATTCGGAAGCATGCAAGGATACCGAAGCCTCACTTATACATGCACCAACATTCTTTTTGATGAAAAACGCTTCTAAAGCGAGCCGAGATGACATGCGCTTGCTTTTGCCCAGTATTATAGTGTCTTGGAAAATCGGTTGGCACCCACGTGCAGAAATGTGCGCGACCAGTGGCGCATGCTTGCCTTCTTTCTTTTTTGCACTTCGTGCGTGCTCCCTAATGCGGTCATTGACGCATCTTTCGGACTGGCCGATGTACATTTTCCCACAGGACATGGGAATAGAGTAAACAACTCCAACAGACCATTCGACGAAATGGTTTGCATGCATGGTGCTGCCTCCTCGTTTTCTTTGAGCGCACTTTCGAGGGAAAAGCTTCTGCAGTTTATTAGGGGCAGAAAAGACCAGAGGCACTTCATGCCGGTTTGCCACCTTCTGGAGACCGTGCGACAGGGTGTGCACGTATGGCATGACCAGTGGTCTCCCAATCATCCCCCGAGCCCCTACCCTTTCTGCTCCGTGTTTGACTCTTTGCAAGAGCGACTCGGCGACTGCTACAATGACCTGTGAAGGGTAGCCTGCCACCAAAAGGCGGGTACTTGCCAATCAAAGCTTTCCTGCATGCGATGTGGGCGCGGCTTTCCGAAAGCAGATTTGATGCACTGTACAAAATTCCCCTTTCGATGAGTCGTGCCCACATCACATGCAGGAAAGCTTTGATGGGCAAATACCCCGCCTTTTGGCGACAGGCTGCCCTCCGCAGGTAGCTGTAGCAGTTGTTTTTTGCACTTTTTAGCACGCCATTACGGCTTAGCAAAAAACATCATCATCATGAGTGGCCTCTACGTTTTTAACGCGTTCAAGGCAATAACTCGGCCGGCGTGCGCTCTGTTCGTCATGTCCTTCATGTTCTGTTTTCTGCCCGGAGTATGCGCGACCAGCGCGCGCTCTCCCGCTGCGTCGATTGAATTAATCGGATGGGTGAGAGTACGAACACAGAAAAAGTAAACGAGAGAGAAACCCGTGAAAAACGGATTCGCCGTCGGGAAGCAAGAAATCCTGTTAGAGCAGTCAAAAATGCCGTAAGTTTTTTGCGTTTCTTTTTCCTACGACTGACAGCAGACTAACTAGAACTCTTGTTTGCCTCACCTGCATCTGAATTAGAAGCCGTGACCCGCATAAAGATTCGGATAGCCATTCTATTACACCAGCTCAATTACGCCGAAGTAGCCGTGGCAGAGGGAAGTGCGCATTACGACAGAAGAAACATAGGTGTCTGCCCAGCACACACGTCTTCTCTGCAGGCAAATTTAGAACAGCACAACCGCACAAGGTTGCATCGATTAAACACATCCCCTAGTCAATTTTCTTTTACTGATATGGTTTCAACTGATACATCGAAGGAGCATACGTAAGAAATGTTTTGACAGAGTGTTCGCTAGCCAAGGCCTGCTGCGCGACGTAATGCACGGATAGTGTGGTGCAAGCGAAGGAAAGCGCTTGACACGGACGGTTGCGTCATTACTTGGCACTCGAGAGAAAATCGCTTGTCACTAGGTTGTCGCTGTCATTCGCACGCTATGCTCTCGCTGCAGCATCGCTGTCGCGATTCTTGCTCAGCATGCTAGTACCATTCCGGAATTTTCGCGTCGCTCCGGTCACTCTTCAAACCGATTGATCGAAAAGGTCTAATCGAATAAATCGATTGAATGAAGGACATACATCAGACATTGCTGATGATGAATCGGTTTGCTTGGTACTTTACATCGATAATTAAACTAATCATTTACCATTATTACCATCCTTAGTCCCAACGTAGCGTAGTCCCGTATTCTCTGTCGCGCGTGCCGTGCGTCCGCGCCAGATAAGGTGTTTTTGTAATCCCTGCGGAGCAAGTAAGAAGCATGGCTAACCGCACAGGCATCAGCGGTAAACACGACGAGCTATTATCTCCTTAGTGAACGTTCAGGAAACGTTTTCTCACGGGCGCGGCTGGTACCTGCAAGCGATCTTGATCGCGGAGAAAAAAAGTAAAGGTTGTTCCAGCCTGTGAAATCTGTGTAAACACCGGAGCTGGCAAGCAAGTGCCACCACCTGGCGAACGCAGGTTGTGTTCTTGCTTCATCTTTATTCATCATACTTTTCTAATTTCTTATTTCTAATAATATATCGAGGGTTTTACGTGCCGAACCCACGATATGATGACGATGCACGCCGCAGTGGAGCGCTCCGGAAATATCGACCACCTGGGGTTCTTTAACGTGCACTGACATCGCACAGTACGCGCGCTTCTAGCATATTGCCTCCATGGAAATGCGACCGCGCCGGCCAGGATGGAACCCCCTGATCTTCGGGTCAGCAGCCGAGCACCGTAACCGTTACACCACCGTGGCGCACTCTTTCTCCTCTCTGTCACCTTTCTATCTTTTTTCTCTCTATATTTTGGCATCTCTCCTCCTTTCCCTCCTCCTAACCCTTGCATCACTTCTCCTCACCCTCACCACTCTTTCTCATTCCTTGCCATGCTATACTGTACATCAGGGGCGTAGCCACGTTAGGGCACACCGGGCCCGTGCCCCCCCCCCCCCCCGAAATTTTTTTTTGCCATAGCATACAGAGCAGAAAATGACACTCGACCACATCTGCCTGCTCGTCCCCACTACAGATCAAGGAGGTGCCCCCCCCCGAAAAAAATTTCTGCCTACGCCCCTGCCAGGGGCGTAGCTACGTTAGGGCACACCCGGGCCCGTGCCCACCCCCCCGAAATTTTTTTTTTTGCCGTAGCATACAGAGCAGAAAATGACACTCGACCACATCTGCCTGCTCGTCCCCACTACAGATCAAGGAGGTGCCCCCCCCCCCCCCCCCCCCGAAAAAAATTTCTGCCTACGCCCCTGCTGTACATGGCTGCGCTATGTCTTACCCTCTCACCTCATCATTTCCTCGTCATTTACCTTCGTCTCACCCTTAAAACAGTCGTCCTCACCCTTACTTCTTTTTGCAATCTCTTTGGTAAGCTATACTATACAAGGCTATGCCATGATTTATCCCCTCGTCTCCTTTTCTTCTCACCTTCACATCACTCCTCCTGAGCCCCATTCCCTTTCCCACCTTCTTACTATACTATACTGCGCACGGCTACGCTACGCTAGGAGCTGCTTGGCACATACCCGATTCTTCTGGCGCATGCCTGCCCAGTTTTCTGAAACGACGGCCGCTCAACCTCAAGCCTAAACAGCTTAGTTGTTAAAAGGACGTGCTGTGTGGACGCTCAGTAGTAAAGACGAATTAAAAAAGACTGTGGTTGAACCAATGCATAGCGGCGACAGCAGGTCGTAACGCCGCTCCGGGTCATGCTAGATTTTTCGGACATATATGCCCGTGTGATGTTTCAAAATATAAAACGCGGGCACCATGAACGGAGGTGCCGTAATTTATGTAGTCGCCTCTTAGGAGCGTGCGCGCCAGGTTCTTAAGCTGGGGCGAAATCCCGCACCGTAACACTGCATGCATCACTTCAAAGCTTCGTGGAACGCGAAGAGGAACGCTACGCGCGTCGTGTCTTCCCTCTAGCCTGGCCGTTCATTCCCACAGGGCGAGCGACGAACGAGGACAAGAGCCAGGCGAGCGTGGGACAGCTATTCTTAGGGCCACATTGTCGTGCGCGTCTCAAGGGCAGTTTTCAAATTGAAAGAACATTAGGAGCGTTGCGTCTGCAAGTGTCGACAATGGAGAATCAGACGCTCTTAGATATTTCTTGTATATATACTTCATCAATGTGTATATTAATGTGAATTGCGTATTTAGTTCATCAAATTGTAAAAAATAAAACATTGTGTATATATATGTATATAACAACGTGTGTTACGTCTTAATATAATGGTAGACGACTTGTACGGAAGATTCACGGTTTTTCCCGATCCTCTTTGAGCCAGTTCTTCAATCATAATTCACTTCGTGGATATGGCGTAATTTTAAATGCGAAGCATTTCTTAGCGAACTTCTGCGACTTTGAGCGTATCTATCTATCTATCTATCTATCTATCTATCTATCTATCTATCTATCTATCTATCTATCTATCTATCTATCTATCTATCTATCTATCTATCTATCTATCTATCTATCTATCTATCTATCTATCTATCTATCTATCTATCTATCTAGCCGCCTACGACTTTGTGCTCTCCTGGCCGTTTCGTTCAACGGATGTATACCAAAATTGGTATGCCATAACATGACCATATTACGAACATAAATGACAAGTCATATCATGAAAATCATGACACGCATGTCATGAACAACATGATTTACATTCCATCGCCTTGGGGCTCTTGCGGACGCTCCGTCAATTTCATATATACCAAAATTGGTATGGCGTGACAAGAGTTCATGGCGAACATAATGACAGGTCCTAACGTGCAAATCATGACATGCGCATGTCATGTGCAGCATGATTTACATGACATAGTCTCGGGGCCTAGCTGCCGTTTAAGTGAATGGATATATACGAAAACCGGTATGACGAGATATTTCTGTATGAACATAACTGACACGTGGTAACTTTAAAATCATGACATTCATGTCATGTACGACATGATTTACATGCTACACTCATGGCGCACTCGCGGCCGTTTCGCTAGATTGATATACACCAAAATTGGCATTACGCGATGTGACTGTATGAAGAACATAAATAACAGGTGGTAACATGAAAACCATGACATGCATGTCATGTATGTCATAATTTACATGCCACGCTCATGGCGCATTCGCGGCCGTTTAGCTAGTTTGATATAAACTAAAATTGGTATTGCGCGACGCGACTGTATGACGAACGTAAAGGCGAGTGGTAACATGAAAACCATGATATGCAAGTCATGTACGACATGATTTACAAGCCACGGTCATGGTGCGCTCGTGGCCGTTTCGCTAGCTTGATACACACGAAAATCGGTATTGCGCGATGTGAATGTATGAAGAGCATGAATAACAGGTGGTAACATGAAAACCATGATATGCATGTCATGTATGTCATGATTTACATGCCACACTCATGGTGCATTCGCGGCCGTTTCGCTCGCCTAATATACACAAAAATTGGCGTCTCGCGACGTCACTGTATGACAAATATAAATGACAAGTGGTAACTTGAAAATCATGATATGCAGATCATTTACGGCATGATTTACATGCCATGCTCACGGTGCGCTCGCGGCCGTTTCGCTAGATTGATATACACCAAAATTGGTATTGCGCGATGTGACTGTATGAAGAACATGAATAACAGGTCATGTATGTCATGATTTACATGCCACGCTCATGGTGCATTCGCGCCCGTTTCGCTAGTTTTATATACACCAAAATTGGTATTGCGCGATGTGACGTTATGAAAAACATCAACAACAGTTGGTAACATGAAAGCCATGACATGCATGTCATGATTTACATGCCACGCTCATGGGACATTCACGACCGTTTCGCTAGCTTGATATACACCGAAACTGGTATTGCGCGACGCGACTGTACGACGAACGTAAATGAGAGGTGGTCACATGAAAATCATGACATGTATGATATGATTTACATGCCACGCTCATGGCCGTTTCGCTAGACTGATATACACCAAAATTGGTCTTGCTCGATTTGACTGTGTGAAGAACATGAATTACAGGTGGTAACATGAAAACCATGACATGCATGTCATGTATGTCATGATTAACATGCCACGCTTATGGTGCATTCACGGCCGTTTCGCTAGCTTGATATACATCAAAATTGGTATTGCGGGACCCGACTTTATGACAAACATAAGTTACAGGTGGTAACATGAAAACCATGACATGTATGTCATGTATGGCATGATTTACACGCCACACTCATGGTGCACTCGCGGCCATTTCGCTCGTTTGATACACACCAAAATTGGTATTGCTCGATGTGACTGTATTGCGAATCATGTTATATGCATGTCATGTACGGTATGATTTACCTGACACTGTCTTGATGCGCTTCCGGCCGTTTTGTTAACTGGATATATACCAAAAAGTGTATGGCATGACACGAGAGCTTGATGAACATAAATGACAGGTCATGCATTGTATATACCAAAAGATACGTTTCATAAGCATGGTGTATACTAGATTGTGCATGCATGTGTGCATGGCAAGCATGCCATATATGGTGAACTATATGCCATGGCATGAATGATTTCATTTGGCTCAAAGACAAACAAGGCGATGTATGCAGCTCTTTGCTGGCTGCTTCGCATTACATCGATTCCCACAGTTCGTGGGATCTGCCGGATTTTCTTCGTTTCGACTTTATGCGTAACCAACATCCGCCACGAAGAGCGCTTCGCAGACGCCGCATCCAGGCGCGGGCACCGCATGTCAGGCTAAAACAACTGATTTTAACAGGGAACTGTTTAAGCCGGAAGTTAGGCCATTACGTGTGTGCAGAAAAAGCTCGTCGAGCGATGACGTCACCATGCGTCGCCTAGCAACGCGATGCCAACTGCGCTAGCTCCTCCTTGCTTACCCCCTATTACCCCCTTCACAGCTGCGCGCTCTACATAGATGTGCCTCCTCGCCTACCCCCTCGGCACAGCTGCGCGCTCTATCTTGCTATGCCTCGTCGTCAACCCGCGCCACACCGTGGAAGCGGAATGTCGATGCTCTGCCTAGCTTTTCTGAGACATCGCAACGACGCCTGGCGTGTCAGGGTATAGCCTAGCAAGATAGTGGGAAAGGGAAGTGAGAGTAAGGAGGAGTCATGTGAAGGTGAGGAGGAGGGAAAGATAGAGGGGACCAGCTTCGCTGTTACGTCAGTCATTGCGCCACTATTGCGCAGCTGGCCCAATTTTTAATGTATTAACCATAATTGTTTGCCACTTTAGCCATTACTCGCTGAAGCCTTATCGGTGAAAAATTTTTCGTATCGATTAATCGCCATTTTATGAAGGCCGTACCTAAAATTACCTTTGTTATTTAGAGGGATTTGACGTACGACTATCCGATATGATTATGAAGCACGTGGTTGTGGAAGACTCCGGGAATTTCGTCGAAGCGCGTTATTTAACGTGCACCTAAATTTAAGTACACGTGCATCAGGCATTTTCTCCTTGATCGGAAATATTACAGTCGCGGGCTGGATTCGAGCCCGCGGGCTTCGGGTCAGCAGTAGAGCACCGCCACCATTTTACCACCGCGGTGCCTGATATTTCAAAAAAGGCTGAAGCAATTGATACTCATACCCTGTTTATACAATTCCAACTTCCAAACAATTGGAGTTTGGGCTGTATTTATTTGCATGGGAGACAGAACTGAGATGAAAAGCACGAGTGCGTAAACGTTTGATAAATAATATCTACTTTGTTAAAACTAACTATAAGTGGCGATATTGAATAGTTAAGCGATAAACAACACAAGATGCAAAGCGAAACAAGATCGGAATTCAGGCGATGATGGAGACTTAGAACGATTAAAAAAATCGTAGGACGTGGAGTGTTACTGGAGTGTAGTAGAAATGTGAATGCCGCTATGAAGAGGCGCTTGTGGAGAGCATATAACGAGGTTCGAAGCCTGGGTTCAAGACAAGCAACGCCAAGAAAATTTAGTTTCTATTATACATCCATTCCTTTGTAGCGATGATCATCTTCTTACCTGTCAAGGGTCGGGCGGGCAGACCGTTTTCCTGTTGAGTGTGTATGGAGATGCCCACGCTCTTGAAAGCGATCTGTCGGTGAAGATGTAAAGCCGACATAGAGTATAGTATGTACAGGCATACTAATACTCTCAGAATTTATACTGCCAAACTCGCGTTTCGGTGGTTGCGAGGTGCAGCGACTGCAGGACCGTTGTAGACGCTGACGAACAGTAGCATATTAGGGAACACCGTAACTTACAATAAAACTACACTTATGAATCACTTCAACATCTCCGGAAGGATGTTTGATGTGGAGGTTTTATCAGAGCACCGCCTGAGGAGCTTTTAAAGAACTGCTAACTGTCCGTGCCCTGCCCTCTATACTCTTACGTCCTTCACTTTGTAGATGGTTAAATGGTAGGTTTAAATGCGGAAGTATTTTTATGCCGTCTCAACGAGAGAACTGTCCATCTGTTTGTACCTATGTCACGTAAGACGATCCTGGATGCAAAAAGATGGTTGATCCCTCCGTCATAGGAATCGGAATAAAACAGAAGTAAAGCGTGCCCTTACAGAAGTAACTGAATGTTTACTGTACATTGATATAAGAGAGTTTGTACAATGTATATTGAATTCTGGCAGCTATAGCACCGTTTAACGTGGATGCACCCACTTTGATGGTTGGTGGTACATCTCCATCCCGATGACTAACGTCCAAGTTAAATTATTAAACAAACTTTGTGGTAGCTGTAGTAGTTAACGGTGAAAGCGTAATCAGAGAACGAGGTGTGATAGCCAGAGGAGCGTCGCATATTGGACGCAGAACTTGGTCGCCATCCCGCGGCATGTTAACATGTGATTGAACACCAAGGCCGCACTAGTACTCTAGCCCGACTAAAGGGAAACGCAAAGCGCGTCGTGCCGCCCCCCGGCCGCGATTTTTCTCGGTGCGAGCGCGTGAGCAGGGAACGCGGTGTAACAGCCAGGTGAGGCTGGCGCGCGTCGCAGAGACGCTTTTACGACGCTTGCGCTAAGATCGCCACCTCGCGGTGTGTTAAGGCATTGACAAAATTGAACTTCAATAGAAAACGCGCCCAATGGGACGGACGTGTAACGTGTTGCAGGTGTTAATTGCGGAGGCCACAGTAATGACGAATTACTTTACCGCTCCCAGAGGGCAACACCACCCCGCCGACCGGGAGAGTGGTAGATATAAAAGGCGCGTTTGTAAAGCTTCTAGGGTCTGTGACCGTGGCGCAGTGGATAGCGTGCCCGGCATCTGTTGATGCGGACCGCGCAATCGTGGGTTCGATGCCCGTTGACGGAACATTTTTTCTTTGCCATCTGATCGTGTAAATTTTTTCGACGTCATTTCCGTGACGGAAATGCGTCACTGAAGTCTTGGTGGACCCCGGCATCACGGTGTAAGAAAAATAATTTAGGTGTGGACACTCCGGCCGACGGCGCGTCCACATAATGTTCGCCTCTTTCCTCCTCTCGGCCCCCATGTCGCAGCGCCTCCCACGCAACCGCGGCCGGCGCATGTACTATAGAAGACGAGCTGCGGTGCGTAGCGTCCGTAACGGCGTTGCGCACGTGAGAAGTCAGCGAGCGGGAAGACTGCTCACGCGCTCTAAGCCAGACGCCGCGCTTTTACGTACGCAAGGCTGTTAGGGACGCTATGTGCGTCGGGTGCGCCGTTTACACCGTGGCCGTATGAAAACTCGCCGTTCAGTTGCTCTATCCTCCTCCGCCTTGCGTAAATTACAGCAGCAGCGGTCTAAACAATAAGAACAATTATGTACTTTCTTTTCGGCATCCTTTTTTTTTCTAACGCCGTGCAGCCAATTCCGGCGTTCGCCGCACGTCGCATTTTTCGGTCGCGAGCACGGTCGCGAGAAACGCGGTATGCGTTCCTTGCTCTAGTTGCTAGCGTGCACGGTTAAAAAAAAATGCAATGAGGTGAAAAAAAATAAAGAAAAACGTGCGTTCGCCTCGTCGCAATCGGTTTCTTAAGCCCCCATGTCGCAGCGCCCCCCCCCCCCCCCCCCACGAAACTGCGGCCGGCGCATGTTTTAAAGGCGAACATTATCTGGACGCGCTTTCCTTCGCGGCGGGCGGAGAGTGTCCGCACCTAAATTATTTTTCTTACACCGTGCCCGGCATAAAACACTTTCGTGTTAAAAAATGAATAAATGTATGTATAGGCCAAAATGAAATTTCTTGGTGGTGCCGGGTTACGAAACAAGGCTCCCGCGCTCCGAATTAAAGTGCCTTACCTGCTCAGCTAAACGCCATCTTTCTCGCTTTTTTTTTAATTGCCAGTCCTCGACATGTATAACAGCACAAATTTAAGCACAGAATAGAGGATACACGAACAAAAACAGTAGTGGCCATCCATTACTATGGCGTGACTATGACTCCTTGAAATTCCTTAAGCGTTGTCAAGGATGTGACCCTGGCCAGCTACAATAGCTCTACGTCTACACATCATTGAGACAACTCCATTGAGGTTAAATAAACCTCCTTAGACGACTCCCAAACGATTACCAACTAGCCCAATCTCAACCATTGTCGCACTGGCGATAGTGCCTTAATTTTCATTATTAATTATTAATTAATTCATTCATTGCTATGACAAACAGTGCTTCTTGTGGTAGATCCTTCCCCTTGTTTGGGGATGAACTCGTAGCAGACATTTATTGGGCACCATTTCAAGCATTCTCCTCATCTTGTAGTCGTATGGCTAAAGAATAAACTTGAACCTTACTTTATTTTCATAGTACACTTGTTTGTGCAGGTTCTAAGTAAAGCAACTTTGCACAGGCTGCCGAACTCTGAGATATAGCTAGACCTTTCACGGAGGTTTCGCAGGTTGGCTTAAACTAGCTGTGCCTTTTCACGATTGGCTCCAACGACAGTGCTACCTGTTTCCCTATTTCGCCTTTTCGAAGATTGCGATAGCAGCAGGAAGCGTTGCACCCCAAGAAATTTTAGTCACTTCAAATATAATTTAAGGTCGATCCAAACAGGTCGTGAATCTGCGGGCGAAAAGCTGTTCAGAACCTATTGCCAACGACACCAGCAAGGGAAGTTATCGGTGCTGCGATTGAAGGGCGACTATGTTTGGAGGGAACAAACACTAACAGCGAAAAATTGAAGGGCGAAACAATATTTATGTTTTACAAATGACATTTATTTCCTGAACAATCTCATGTAGGTGCAATGGGCCGAGAATGTATGAAAGTGTTTGATTACGAGAAAAAACTAGCTTTTTAAATGCGAAGCATTTCTTAGCGAACCTCAGGCACTTTGGGCGTTTCTATCTACGTATCTATCTATCTATCTAGCCGCCTATGTCTTGGCGCTCTGCTGGTCGTCTCCATTAATTCTAATATACCAAAATTGGCATAGCAGGGGATCAGTGTATGGTGAACGCGATTCACTGGTCATTACATGAATAACGCAAAATACCTGGCGCGTACGTCATGAAACCCTTTCTCTCAGTCACGTGTGGCACATACCCGCATACCAGAGTCTAAGTTATGCGGGTATGTGCCACAGGTGATACAAAGTCTCAACCAACGTAGTAAACGGGAACACACACATTGACACGCATGGAAAGTGATAATAATAATAAAATTCTTCGCATTTAATAATTGTTCTGGCTATATTTTGACCATCTGGTATTCTTTAGCGTGCACCGAGATCGCACAGTACACGGGCATGTAGCATTTTGCATTCATCGCAATGCGACCGCCGCGGCCGGGATCGAACCCGTGACCTTCGGGCCAGCAGCCGAGTACCGTAACCGCTACACCACCGTGGCTGACACAGGGAAAGTGAGGAAGCTGAAGACAGAACAACCCTTGAAGACGCTCAGCTACCATGCACTCGTTCACGTGGTCCGCAACGTGGACCACGTCGATTACGCAAGAACCGAGGTCAATGCTTCCTACAATAAGTCTGCCGAGAGAACCAGGCCTCTCATCATTACCGGTGGCTTCAACATTGACTTATCAAGACCCAACAAGGCTTGGTTCTTATGCTGCGTGAAAGATGGCTTGAATGTGGACAGGGCATCAAAAGACCTCGCTGCCACGTGCAGGACAGGAGGCCTCATAGATCATTTCGTCGTAAGAGGCATCCAGGATTTCCACCAGCGGTGCTATACCTCACACTTCACTACACTTAGACCTCTCGTAGCCGCGATCACGAACGGATCCGATTAACAAGTCCGGCCCAGCTGCTGGTGCTCACTGATCACGGTGATAATGACCTTGTTCAAAACCTGTCAAGAACCCCTTCTATACATACACACGGGTTCGTGAAACGTGCGTGCGTTCCCTCATAACGGATAAGTATAAGCATAACAACTGTAACGCAACTGTAACAACTGCAACTGTGACTGTAACGTAGGTACAATGCGCCTGCGTGTGCCACTCGGCTGTGTGTATATCCAGGGGAACTTTGCTGAACGAAGCTTAGTTGCGAGTAACGCCTGTCCTGTGCATCTGTGTTCCTTCTTTGTCCTGTTCGTATTAGTACTATTCAGCATTGAAGAATATAAGCACTACATATCAGCTTACCGCGTCTGGTGATGGTAACACCCATGTTGCTGTTGGCATCGTTACGCAACTGTAAACAACTGGTTATATAAAACATATGCGACTCTTCAGCATATGAGTGTGTTTATACCACTTCCACATTTCTCTAGCGTCATTCCGTAACGTTTAGCTCAACATGAAAATTTATGCCACAGTCACCATCCCGCGCATGCTTCACATAACATCGATTCCCAGGGTACGTGGGATCTGCCGAATTTTTCTTAGCGCCCCCCGAAGAGAGGCGTCACTTTTATTCAGTGCAGCCCTTGTGGTGCATAGAAAGGCGCGCTCCTAAAGTTCCTCTGCAACAACGCCTCCATGCGTTCTCTGAAATATTTTGGTGAGAATTTGATTTTTGCTGTGCGCGGAATTGCGAGGCGTGTTTCATTGTTGGTGAACGTGCTGATTACGGTGTTAACGGGCAACAGTACGACGCGGCTAACATTTTACGCTGAACGCTTTCCTCGGTACTCGCGGAAACGATGTGGTCATAACTTAGCAGATCCCCAAGTTATCTGTGCCGCTACAATTCACATGCCTGGATACGTTACGTAGTCGACGCACTTTTTGAACTTATTACGACCTTTGTTGCTCACTCTGTAGGCTGTGATAAAACTGCGTTCTTGTGACCATCGAATAAAACTGAAATTTCATAATTTCGGTGTGACGAGGCGTAATTTCTTCTCGTTAGAACTGAAGCACACAAGCAATGCGCTCTTGAAGGGCCCTGCGCATGTGCGAGGCAAATAGGCAATGCTGCAAACATGAGAGGTACGCCACTGCTTGCTTTAATCCCGCCGTGGAAGATGACAGGAACGCAGAATAAAAGCTCCAAGAATAAGGTTTCCTGGTAAAACTAAGCGGAAATGAAAGACCAGCATAATAAAACACCGCTGTTTAGTCATGAGTCGATATTGGTTTAGCTAGCGTTGCCTTCAAGCGCACTCGTCAAAAATTTGCCGGGTCGCCATAGCGCGAGTCGTTAGTGATCAGGGGCCTAAGAAAACTACCTTGAGGTGAAATTTCGCGCTAGTGCCAACAAAATGACGCCACTCTTTTACCAAATATTGCGTCACATCTGCTTTATGTTGTGTTCCGCCGGAAGTGTTCCCTCCTCATACAGATGGCGCTGGTTCCCATGAGCAGCTGATGAGCCGCCATTTTCTGAACGTATGGGCTTCTATGCAAGCTTCGCTACCAGTTGCATTTACCTTGTATCATTCTCTAATACAGAAGCGTGAACCACGTTTTTAAGTTGCCTCAGAGTAAGCAAAGTATCTTTTTACGTTTTCTGATAAAAAAGCGGCGTGTATAAAATTAGCGCTCATTACAAGCAGTGAATGAACTAACTCATTTTTAATACATAATAAATAATAGGTAATTACCCGATTATTCAGAGAAGCTGAGACACTAATCATCCATTTTATTCGTAGTTCGCATAAGTGTTCCCGAATTTCTTCTTCTGTCAAACAGCGCGCACACGTGGCCCGCTGACTCGCCATTGCTGGGCTAGTGACACGCTGGCAAAGAGGGGCGAGCCGACATTGATGGGCAAGCATGCGCTCCCTCTAATGTAAGAAATTTCAGAGCAAGTTGTATTCGTTTATATGTTCTCTGCATTGCTTTTTTTTACAACACCCGCACACACACCCGCGTTGCTTTTTTTTACAAAAGTTGTCTAGAGAGTGGCAGGGGAGTGATTCAAAGGGACAAAACGAGTATAGTGGGGATTGGCAGTTCTTGTGCTTGAGTCATCGCTCGAGTTATCTGGAGATTGGCCGTGAAAAGTTTAGGAATAGCGTACGCATACCTTTGTCTGAGCCTTTGCCGTCATTACGCATGCGTCATACCCTATCCTCTTGTGGCCCCGTTAAGTGACGTAAGCAGAGGGCGCCCGCGACGACCACTATCTTACTGTATGCTATTCTAAAATTACCTAACCCTCTGCAGAGCATAGAAAGAGAGAGAGAAAGAAATAACATTTGTTTTTGCTGTCGGCAGATTGGTAGGGAGGCCAAACCCGCATAGGTGGCCAGGAGCCCTTGGGCTTTGGCGGCACCCTTGACCTGCTGGACGGAGATGAGCTGGTCCTCAGAGCATCGAAGAATGGTTATTTGGGGTATTTGGCTAAACACACAGAGGAAAGTGTCGAAAGTCCGCGGGTTACTCAAAAAGACTTTTCTTCCCGTGAATGCTAGTAGGCTACGTTGGTCGACAAAGCAGGAAGCCGTGCAGGGTCTGCCTTTGTATAGAGCGACAAGGTTTATACAGCCCTTACGAAAGCACATTTTGCTGACCTGTACGGGGCAAAATCATGAGTTAACTTGAAGCCGCATATGTGCGAATTTGGGGCGGAAGCACACGTGTTCGCCACACACTCGAGAACGCGTGTAGTAGGTGTAGCCAGCTGATCTAAGTGTATCTGTGTAATGACGTTTTACAGCCGAGTTGTCATGCCTTTCACAATCCCGTTACACATTCGCAAAAACAGTCATTACGCCATTCCTCTGAAAAGAGAGAACCGGGCGGAGCAATTGCCTGCGAATTTCTCAAGGCTACATCCGCCGGCAACCTGCAACATCCTCCTGACCATCATCATCTACCATCATCGTTGCGTGCAACGCAATAACTCGGCCGTCGCGCACTCTCTTCTGCTATGCTCCCCGAATATGTGCGCCCGGAGCGCACGCTCCCGCCGCGCCGATTTGTCCGGCGTGGGATGCATTAACTCGGATGGGCGAGAGAACGACTGTAAAGAGATAGAAACAGAGAGAAATAGAGAGAAACGAACAGAAGATAGAAAGAAATAGAAAGACAGAAAAAGAAATACACAGATAGAGGAAGAGACAGAAAGAAAGAGATACAAAAAGCAATTGAAAAAAACAGAAGAAAGACAGAAAAAGAAAAAAAGAGAGAAACAAGAAAAGAGGAAAGAAATAGAGACAGAGAAGCAGAGACAAAAGGATAGAAAGAAAGCGGAAGCAAGAAATAGAGAGAGAAAGAAAGAAATAGAGGGAATCATGGACAATAGAGAGAAATATAACAAGAGAAGGAGACAAAAGGAGAGGAAGAAATAAAAACTAAGCGAAAAAAAAGAACGCCGCCTACCTCCGTTGCTCCTTCAAGCTTGCCACCATTAGTGCGAAGCTGCATTCTTTTGTTAACAGGCAAATCCAGAGTGGCCGCCAAAATCCTCGTTCAATCCCTCGGATTGCACCAAACTGAATCTGCTAATGTAACACGGGAACGCTTCACGTGAGAGCACGCAGGATGTTCTTTTTGCACACGTCACGTGCATCGCTTGTACACGTCACGTCACGTGCATGGCAAATATGGTTGTGGCAAAGTGGGACTACAGTGTACTAGAACAGGGGAGTGCTCGGAACGGCCGCAGCACCAATGTACAGAAAGTGAAGCCCAAACAGGGTCAATCCGCCTGTGGCGCTGCGATCGGTAGTCTGCAATGTGTCGTCATTTAATGGTTGCGCGCGGCTCCGCCAAAGTGGTGCAGGGGTAGAATGCCCGCTTCCCACTCAAAAGGCCAGGGTTCGAATCGCAGCTGTAGATGGTGGGGTTTTATTCTTAGTGTCACCTTTTATAGCTGCATTGGTTTTCCTTTGTTTCTTAAAACTTGCTTTTGTTGCTACGTGTTGCTACAAAGAGTAACGCAAAATGTGAAATCTCGTTTCGAGTCTTGTATTCGCTAAAATCTCGGAGGCCGTACTTTACGTTTTTGTTCAATTCCGTGTGGTGGCGCTGCAAATAACTGCGCTCACCGTTAAATTTCTTGTATTTACTTCACATTTTGCGTTTCTCTTTGAAGCAACACGTAGCAACTGAACCTAGTTTTAAGAAACAAAGGAAATTGAATACTACCGATCGCAGCGCCGCAAGCGGATTGACCCTGTTCGGGCTTCACTCTTTGAAGCTCGTTCCGGGCACTCCCCTGTTATAGTACACTCTAGCGGGACTGCACTTGCTTGCAAATTGACGGAAGTGACGTATGCCGCTCGTTCTATTTACTACCGAATCCATGACCTGTCGGCCAAGCAAATGAAAGCGATGAAAGCGAGTTTCTTTCCCTCCATGGACGCTGCTGAGGAGGTTCGCCGAGAACGACAGCGCGCGTTCGACCGAGAACGGCAGTGCTCAGGAAGAGCGGACTCTGACGTCAGGGCTAAGCGAGCAGAGGAACGACGATTGTTGAACCCTGCTTTATGAAAACAGGACACAGCAGCCTGATTTCAACAACGTAAGGAAAATCCCAAAGTGTCAGCCAGAGAAACACAAGCGAAAGGCAGGTATCGAGCAGGTTCCGAGGAGTGGGCGAAAAAAAATTCCGCTAAAAGAGATACACGGGGACAGGGCGTTCATTGCACTTCTCCAGCATTCACGTAGAGTGGAGCTGCCCACAATTTTTGTGCAGCGTAGCTGTTAAGCACGACATAAAAACGGCTGTTCCCCGGAAGAAACCTCACCGCGCCGTTGCCTAACAACCACCGACGCCTCAGCTACAGGCCACCTGGCCTCGCCTCGCCTTACTACCGCGCCAGCTTGTGTGCCGTCATGCCAAGCCGCGCATGCGCCATAGCAACAGCTGCGGAGCAGCCGCGTCGAAGCTATACCGAAATGACTCTGCATAACCGCGCCAAGTTTAGAAATGAAGACGCTGGCGCTCGGCCGCGCTAGACTTGACAACAGTGAGGCTGGTCGATCAGAGCCCGTTGTTTGGGAATGATTTCTTAGCCGACATTTTATTCGCACCATTGCAAGAGTTGTTTTTATATTGTAGTCGTTTGCTTAAAGGATAGAATTGAAACTAAATTTATTTTTACAGCGCATTTGATTATGCATGTTAGAAATGAAAATATTTTGCACATGCAACCGAACTCTGAGATATAGCTAGACCTTTCATGGAGGCTTTGCAGGATGAGTTAAGTTAGGTGTGCACTTTGACGATGTACGTCGCCGTTACATTTGTTCTGCACTGCTCTTTCAAAGGTACACTTGTGCGAAGTTGAGCTGGCAGCACCATGCAGTGTTCGCCACATGCTCGAGTACGCAGGTAGTAGCAGTAGCGAAGTGATCTCGGTGTGTGTGTAATCGCGTTTTACAGCGGAACTGTTATGCTTTTCGTTATGCCGTTACGCGTTCGCAAAAAAACATCACCATCATGAATGGGCTCTACGTTTTTAACTCGTGCAACGCAATAACTCGGCCGCCGCGCGCCCTTTTCGTCCTCTTCTTCATCTTCTGCTTTGTTCCTCGAATATGTGCGCCAGGCGCGAACTCACCCGCTACGCCGATTTGTCCGGCGTGTGATGCAACTACTCGGATGAGCGAGAGAACGAGTACAGAGAGGAGGAAAAAGAGAGAGAGAAACAAAGATAAACAACGAGACATAAAAAAGATAGAAATAGAAAGAAATAAATTGAATAGAGAGAAAAAGATAGAAAAACAGAAAAAGATACACAGTGAGAAGACGAGACAAATAAACAGAGAACGAGAGAGAAAAAGAAAGAAAGAGAGATAAATAATATAGAGAAAGAAAAACGTAGCAATATAAAAGAAGCTATAACTTGACAGGGAGAGTGAGAGAAACAGAAGAAGAAGAAAGTGAAGAAAAAAGATAGAAAGAGCCAGGGAAGCTATAAACAAAATGACGGAGAGAGAAAGAAAGAAATGGAAAGAAATAGAGACTATAAAGAGATTGAAAAAAAAAAGAGAGAAAGACGAAGAAAGGGAAAGACAATGACAAACGAGGAAGACCGACCAGCTCCGTTGTTCCTTCAAGCTTGCCACCACTAGTGCGAAGTTGCCTTAAATTCTTCACCTGGGAGATCCAGTGTTGTCGCCGAAATCTTGGATCGACCACTAGGATTGCACAAAACCGAATCTGCGAATGAAACACGGGAACGCTCCCCGTCAGATCACTCCGGAAGTTCTCTATCGACACGTCACGGGAACTGGTACCAGAATCTATTCCTGCTTCCGCCTTGTACGTTTTCATGGCGACCTTCGTCGCCGCAGCGCGCGACAACAGTTGCTTGCAAACTGACGGAAGCGGCGTATGCCGCTTGTCCTATTTCCGGCCGAATCCGCGACTTGGCGGCGGCGCAATTGAGATCGATCGCGCGCGGAACGAGTTGCTCTGAAACGACCCGTCAAACTCGCAACCTTGCTCACGCTTTGTCCTTGAAACAACGGATCCACCGGAGTAAGAATTCCTGCTCCGGATAGACCATTGAAAAACGCCATAAGTGTTCTCTGTTTTTGTGCGACTAATGAGAGACTAGCTATCGCTTCGTTAGAGTCCCCAGCCCTTTGTTTCCCTGGAACTCGTTTGCCTAACCTGCACCATTAGCAGCAGTGACCCACCCAAACATTTCTATCGCCAATGCACTTTACCAGCGTAATTACGCCAAAGTAGCCGTTGCAGAGGGAAATGCGCTGTACCCCTCCCCCCCCCCCCCCCCCCCCCCCCCGATTGAAGAAAAAAATTTCCAGTGGCTTAGCTCGGCTATGCCAGGATATACGTAGCGTTAGCAAACGTTCAGATTATTATTCTGAGCTTTATAGATTGTCTAGGATTAGCCTGATTGTCATGCTTACTGCTGCTCCAATGACACACACACGGTATACGTATTATGTGGCACATGCATATTTATTTTTGCTCAACGTCAGGTTCCTTCTTCATTCTTCGTACGCTGAACCGCTAAATGCCAGGCAACTACTTCGGGATCCGATGACATAAGCTTTTCGGCTCTTCTGCGCCGTTGAGCAGCATTTGCGCTCTCATGTTGGTGTACAGCGCGAGGAACGACGAAGACCGAAAGAACAGAAGGGACACGGACGAGCGCTGACTCGCAACTGAAAAGATTTATTGAAAAACACATGTACGTAAAAGCAGAAAACATACAACACTGCGCAGAAGCGTGAAAAAACCGATGAAAAGAGTAACAGCGAATCACCTAACGGCACACGTGCTGAGAAGATATGCGAGCTCCTTGTCCGTAAGAGACAACGATGCCTCACTTACGCATGCGTCACCCATTCGGTTGATGTGAAAGGCCTCTATCACTTCTCTAGTGGTCTGGGAACTATGCTTTGACAATATCTTTGCATCGGTAAAGACTAGGGGTGTGCGAATATCAAATTTTTCGAATACGAATCGAATACGAATATCCACCTTCGAATATCGAATCGAATATCGAATATCAAAGGAAAAATGCCTCCACAGTAACAATATTTTATTTAACATGTAGCTATTTGAAAAAAAAACATTAACAGCCTGACTGGCAGCACAACATATACTGCTATTTATCGTAGAGCATGTAGCGCGAAAATTACGGGGACACAAGGAAGCAACATAAACACGAGACGAGCGCTATGTTGCTCCCTTGTGTCCCCGTAATTTTCGCGCTACATGCTCTACGATGAATTCTTACAAACTCGCCCAGATTTCCGTTCTCATATACTGCTATCTCCAGAACACATTGTCCAGGCTAGCACAATGCACATCACAACACAATCAAATATCACGGCACAATGAAGGTAATGACTTATCATGAAGAAATATGAGTTGCTCCACATGATCAGACAGCAGGCGCTCCCTTCTAACAGATACACCCCCCCCCCCTCCTGCCACTGAAAAGGCACGCTCGCTTGGAACAGAAGTGGCTGGTATGGGAGGTAGATGGGGCAAAGCTGTGCCAGACTGGGGTATCTGAAGGTGCCTGCAGTCCGCCACCAGTCACATGGGTCACTGTTTTCTTCAGAAGTGGTCCCGCATAGTGAACCAGTGGTAGTGCGGCACGTTACCGCGGCATAATATTGAAAATGTACGGTTACATGATCGCCAACAGCGCTGCACGTCGGAGATGCACCAGCAATAAATCATACGTATTGGGGCGCTCGTCGCAGGCAGATATCGTGCCTCCGTGCACTTACGGTGTTTATCGCTCCTCTCGGCAACGTTTTTAGCTATACGAACGAAGCAGAAATGTGGAAGACGAGTTATTTTATGCATGATAATCGAATCGCATATTCGAATTTTTCGATTATTCGAAGTTATCGAATATTCGAAACTTTTCGAATGCACGATTTTCGAATCGAATACGAATATTTCGAATGCAATATTCGACGAATATTCGAAACTTTCGAATATTCGCACACCCCTAGTAAAGACAGGTGTGCAGCCACACGTGTTGCAATGCGATGCCAGATGCGAAGCGTTAGGATTTTTTAGCGAATTTTTGTGCTCTCTTAAGCGCACATTGATGCATCGGCCGCTTTGGCCACGTATGACTGCCCACATGTAAGTGGTTACTCTTTCCATCGGTTTTTTCACGCTTCTGCGCAGTGTTGTATGTTTTCTGCTTTTACGTACATGTGTTTTTCAATAAAAGGCGACATATTGCCATCCCACGTGAAGGTCGGACACTTTCGTCACGTGGTCCATCCATTTACACCACGACCACTCCAGTGCCGTAAATGTCAAAAAATGGGTCATGTGAGCGGAGTTTGCAGGAACGTGGCGATTTGCCCCCGCTGTGCAGAGCCACACAATGCGGAATCCTGCCGAGCAACTGTCCTGAAATGTACCAACTGCCATGGATCACACGAAGCCTCATCAAGGGACTGTCCATTGGTGAAAAAAGAATGGAGCGTCATGAGACAGATGGTACGGGACGGCTCAACGCACAAAGAGGCCGCTGATGTGGTGAGAAATAGACAACGACGCTCGCGTCGGCGACGACCGTCTAAGGCTACTGCGGTGCGATCTGGACGGACAACGCGATCTCCTACTCCGACAGACCGTCACACTTCTCCGAAGCGACAGCTACCACCCCTGCCGCCACCACCACCGCCCACTGCATCACAGTCGGAGAGCCGAAAAGACGCAGAGGCTTTGAAAGCGGCGGCGGATGTCGCGTGGCCCTCACTGCCACCCCTGCGCAGTCATAAAGAGCCGATGCAGAATGGCCCGCAATGTACATCATCGTCCACAGATGATTGCCACGACAAAAACCTACAAGTCCTCGCTGTGTTGAGGTCTCTCATGACCACGATGCGCACTCTCCTCAACGGAATGACAACTCCGTCAGCTCAATCTGCTCTGCAAGTTCTGGATTCCTTGGAGCCAGTCCTTGCAAGCCTTTGTTAACGCCTACTTCTAGACAACCGCAGAGGAAGCGATGTCAAATATTTCTCGGTTGTGACTGTCTGTGTGTACGCGGTGAACACTGTGCGCGTATTACTTGTTCCTTCTTTCCTCCTTGCTCTATCTATTCTTTTTTCTCCCCTTCCCCCTCCCCCGTGTAGGGTAGCAAACCGGGTGCAACCTGGTTAACCTCCCTGCCTTTCCTTCGCTTTTATCTCTCTCTCTTTTCAGTTGCGAGTCAGCGCTCGTCCGTGTCCCTTCTGTTCTTTCGGTCTTCGTCGTTCCTCGCGCTGTACACCAACATGCTGCCGTACCAACTAGCCCAACTTTCAATACTGTTGCAATATATTTGCGCTCTCCTTCTCTATGGCGTTATCCACCTGCAAACGCCAGTCAGAGGCGCTATCAAGCGGCACCAGCGCATTGTCAGACGGCGACTGCACAGCGAAGGCGAATAGCTGCGCGCTATGGCTACGACGTCACCCATCTCGAATGCGCAGAGCAGCAGCGGCGAGTCGCGCGCGCCGGCGCCAGTCTGTCTGCCCGGCTACGACGCGACACCTCCCGCTCTCCGCCACCAGCACCGGCGAGCCGCGCGCGGCGGTGGCGGACAGCGCGTGAGATTCCGGCTCCGCACTGATCCTCGCGCATGCGCAGCACGGATCATGACAATCCACGCGAAATCGGCTCCGGCTAGGCAAGTGTAGCTAACGCTACAAAACAAATGTCGACACAGTACGCGCTTCCAATCGGCAGGAAATGTTGCAGCAGCACAGCCGCAGAAGTTTACTTCGACTAAAAACTACCAAAAAAATAAAGTAGAAACTCACAGCATCCCTAATGGGTTCCCTAAGTCCCTAAGTCAACTTCGAGACGAAAGCCATTTTATTCTTCTTTTTCTTCCCCGTCGATGTATTGAGCCTAACCCACCGGCCTCCGAAATATTTCTGCACCTAAAAAGATTTTGCACCGCCTCTGTAGTATCGGACACATTGAAAGCTTCCTGCGACTCACCTGGTTTTGCACTGCCTCCGTGATCGGACCATCTTTCACCAAGCGACGATGTCACATCATGACGTCATAAGGACGTTACAAGTTTTGCCTTTCTGTGACGTCAAACAGGTGATGATCTTTTGCATCACTCATATTGACGCCATCCCCTTGGGACACCGGTCAATTTTCGGGTTCGATAAGGCATGTAAGGCTTTCATCGTATTACTTTTTGCTGGCATGGTTTGGACCGATATGTCGAAGGAAGATACGTAGGAAATGTTTTCACGATGTGTTCGCTCGCCATGGCTTGCTGCGCGGCGTAATGCATGTGCTGCGGGGTGGAAAAGAAAGGAGGCGCTTGATTTGGAAGGTTGGCATTATTACTTGGGACTCGAGAAAACCGTCGACACTAGACAGTCGCTCTCATTCGCACGCTTTTCACTCGCCGCAGAATCACTGCCGCAGTTCTTGCTCAGCAGCCTATTTTGGTTCCAGAATTTTCGCGTCCCTCCGGCCCCTCAGTAAACCGATATATGGAAAGTTTTAATCGAATAAGTCGATTGAATGAAAGGCGGACATGGATGATGAGAAACTGTTTTCTGGGACATTTTTTCATTGAATAATCATGAACAAATATTACCAGCGTAAGTTTCCACGCAGCGTAGTTCCATATTCTCTGTCGTGCGTGCCGTGCGCGCCCGATACGGTGTTTTTTTATCACTGCGCATCGAGTAACAGGCACGACTAGCGGGAGAGGCATCGGCGCTAAACACGACGAGCTTTTATCTTCGAGTCCTTATTGATCGTTCAGGAAACGCTTTGTCACCGACGCGGCTGGTATCTACAAGCGATTTCGATCGCTGAGAAAAAACATTAAAGGGGCCCTGCAACACTTCCGCAAGTAACCATCGAATAGCCTCAGTAAATAGGCTTATTAACGCGATAGCGTTAAAGAGCTCGTATCGCAGAAATTCCGCTGTCGGCGTCGGCGTCGGTGTCGGCACCGTCACCGTTGGTTGTGAGGGAAAAATCGTCTTCTCCGTGACCGATAATCGGAAAAGCTGCAAATAAAATAAATAATAAAAATGTTAGGTCTGAGTGAGAATCGAGGTGTTCTACCACACAGCCCCGCCTCTTTCATGTAACTTTCATGCTTCCCAAAAATACGCGTCCTGCATAGAGGTGTCACAGTACGAGATGTAATATAGCAGCAATATTGCGTGGTACAAGCGTACATTGCCATCGGGCGTCACACGATGTCAATATCATAACGACTTGGTGGTTTAAAGACAGCCACCCATTACAAAAGGCACACACATTACTGCGCGTATTCCCTTAAGACCACGTAGTGGGTGCATCGCAACTTCGAAAAAGTTTCTCGCGCATAAATTCCCCTGGTTTAAAGCATGCTATACCCATTACATAAGGCACACACCTTAGTGCGCGCATTCTCTTAAACACGCGTAGTGTTCGAAGTGCGCACTAGGGGCAGGATATCGCTATCGCGTTCAACTCTTAAAGGCGAAGCTTTTTGATCACGTTTTGTACCGTTTTGTACCGTGAGATGGGCTTCCATCGCGTTGCGCAATTCTGCCTCTTATCTTTTAACTTCGGCAATGCGCCGTGTGTTTAAGGGCTTCCTTATCGCAAGCCTTTGCGTTCAAGTGGAGTACGCATATTTGTAACCCCGAAGGTGGATCGTCGAGTCGCTGTTCAGTGAAATATGGGTGCACGTAAGCAATTCATCAACAAATGTCATACGCATTGACCGCGACAAAAAAAAAAACAATAGACGGCATCCGCAGTACTATATTTCGTTCTATTTGAGAGTGAATTGGTGTTTTGCTGCTATTTTGGCTAGTACAAGAGGCCGAGGCTAAAAGAATCGCGGAGGCATTGAAGCTTTACTTAAAAAGCTACTGGACATAGCTTCTTCGTACAAAACTTAAGAATATATTTGCCGAATGGGGGCACAGTTGCCTTGAGCAACATTGAAGTTCTAGCTAAGTAGCAAATGCGTTGTGCTACCGCAACTAATTCGGCTCCAAGTGCAGTGTGGGATCTGCCCAATAGTGCATGATGTCTCTTTGGACTCTTTCGCGACCGTTGTCCCCTGTTCCTTTGTAAAGCACGCAGTACCGTAAGTCGTCTCCAATATCGCGAAATACAGTATTGAATGGCGGGACAGCTCTCCCGTACGTAACTGCGTAGTAAACTGTACTGCACACTCTTCAAACGAAGCTTGTACTGAGTGACCTGTGATGCTGGTGATGGTGCTCGAAAAAACCCTCCACCGCGGAAAAAAACATGTGACGCGCTAATACGAAAAGCCTCGTCAACCACAACTGGCGCGCCAATGAAATATTAATAAACGAAATAGGTTTTCATTCGGGGGCTGGGGTATGACCTGGTTCCCCCAAGTCCGAAAGCTACAGCTTTGACCACATGCTTGACCAGTAGGTCACGCGTTCAGGCTTGCACAATGTGAACTGAACTGAAGCATTCGAATGCGTTCTATCGATGGTGCAAAAACTCACACGACCCCTTATGTATTGGCCTGACATGGCTCGAAGACGAAAGCTACCTTATTTTTCTTCTCAGTCGATGTATCGATCCTCGTCCCCTTCCCCTTTTCGTAGCTTTTTGCTACGCCGTTTTGCACGGCCTCCACGATCGGAGGCAGTGGAAGTTTTCTGCATCTCTTTGACCTGCCTCCGTGATCGGCCCACCTGTGACCAAGCGACGATGTCAGATGGCGTCATCATGTGACGCCATGATGATATCACACGGTTTGCCGACCTGTGACTTCATGATGACGTCACCATACGACGTCATCATGATGTCGCAGGTTGCGGATGACGATTTTTGTAGCACTGGTGAAGCAGCGCACGGTCAATTTCGGCGTTTGATCAGGCATCTAAGCCTTCGGCCTTAAAAAAATGTTGGGAAGCAGCACACTTGCTCGAAATATGTCGTGTTGGCGGACTAAAAGCGACCTGCCGGAGAACGCATTAGGTCCATATGAGGAATTGCACGCTTCAGAAACGTTCCGACACCGGGAGAATTGAATACCTAAACCGCGTTCACATGATTGCGTCATGGTCCTTTCGTTTGGTCATTGTACAGGCTGTCGAACGCTGGAAAGAACTTGAGCGACGCCACGCCGACTCAGCCCAAAAGAAAGAAAGAAAGAAAGAAAGAAAGAAAGAAAGAAAGAAAGAAAGAAAGAAAGAAAGAAAGAAAGAAAGTGTAGTAATACGCAAACACAAACTTCGCTTGGCCCTATTTCCGCGATAGGGGAAGATCTCCTGATTTTTTTCCGATATGTTTCGCCATGGCAGTTGAGTCTAGGCGCTGTGTTGACGCGGTCGTGCTCGGAGAGTATGAGTCGACCGCTCACAATGAGAACGTCCGAGGAGGAGCGTGCTTATGAGTGAAGAACGCCGTCGAGAGAAGTGACGGGAGTGCGCCGTCCACTGGTCAACCAACTTCACCGAATGGATAGGCTCTATGTCAACGCGCAACCGTGAAATGCTCGTTTCTCAAAAATGCCCGTGTCGGCGTTTTTGGTTGCGAGCGATAAATCGGCATTGTCCCGGAGCCAAAAAACGCGATGGATTCAAATGATAAAAATCATGTGTCCGAACGTGAATCGAACCCACGCCCACCCCCTGCGTGGCAAGCAGATGTTTTACCACAAGGCCACGCCAGTGCTAGAAACAGTTCCGCTAAAAAACCCTACAGAAGGTTTTACACGTGGTGCGAGGAGTCGCGTTATAGGGCGCCGAAACCACGCACAGACGCCTTTGGGCTCCTCTCTGTGTTTTTCCGCTATCCTCAACGGCCGTCGTGACGTACGTCGCCTGTCCCATTAGGCGACGTCGTCAGCAACAGATATTTGCTGTCAGCGGGCGCAGGAGAACCTGTTTCCAGCTAGCAGGTGCGCCCGCTCCTTGCGTTTTCACTTAGCACGCTGAGGAAGGGCATTCGGATAGGTGGACAGACGGGCCGACGGACGCGGCGTAGCGAAAAAAGAAAAACAAAACGAGGAAACGCATGTGACTCCGCTAGCGTTCGCTGTAGACTCGTGCACAATTGCAACGCCACAACTAAATTTAGACCTCTGGGTGGTTTAGCGGCCCTTCAACACGTGTGATATTGCGTGACAGAAGCGTAGAATCGCACCAGGCCTCACACCATGTGAATTGCACAACGAGTGGGTGATTTGAAGGCCCACCCATTACGAAGATCTCAGGCGTAATTAGCCATTATCATTAGCAACAGCGTCAACAAAGCGTGCAGCTGTGTAGGTGCGCGTATTTACTGCATCATGGACACGCAATGGGTATTTCGCTAATGCGTCGAATGATCAGTTATGGAGCCGTCGGAACTTCCCAACTTTACTTGCAGTAGGTATTCTAGGCTAGTTTAAACCAGCCAATGTTACGCGCACAGACGTTCGCTTCCTCGCAGCGCGGTTGAGGTGTCCACCGTGAAGCGATGTCTGGCTAGCCAATGAGAAGGCGATGCAAATGTGGCCCAACTACGCTTCCGCATTCTACTCTTGAAGGCAAAGCTCAAGCGTCCTCCAAGTTCTTGCTTCCCGAATTGACCGCCGCAAAAATTTTAGAATCCGTCAAGTACGAGCGGACTTGCAGAGATCTGTCGCACGCTGTAATTGTTTTCTCTATTGTCTCGTCCCGACGAGAGCGCTGTAAGATAATCATGGAGGGATGGCACGGGAGAAAGAAGTTACGTTTCGCGCTTGTCATGACGTTGAGCACTTTTTTCCTTTTTTACATTCGAATGCGCGGCTTACTGCCAGTGAAGTCTACTAGAAGAGGGGAGTGCTCAGAACGAGCTTCGGGAAGTGAAGCCTAAAGAGGGTCAATCCGCTTGTGGCGCTGTGGTCAGTAGTCTGCAATGTGTCGTCGTTTAAGAGTTGCGTGGAGCTCCGCCGAAGTGGTGCAGGGATAGAATGCCCGCTTTGCACTAAAAGGCCCGGGTTCGAATCGCAGCTGTACTAGATGGTGGGTGTTTATTCTTCGAGTCACGTCCTCTAGCTGTATTGGTTTTCCTTTGTCCCTTAAAACTAGCTTCAGCTGCTACGTGTTGCTTTAAAAAGTAAAGCAAAATGTAAACTAAAAGATTTTTGACACCGAGCGTAGTTATGTACAGCGCCACCACCCGGGATTCAACAAAAATGTAAAGTATGGCCCCCGAGATTTTTGCGAATACGAGCCTCGAAACGAGAACTCACATTTCGCGTTACTTGTTTTCAGCAATACGCAGCAACAGAAGCTAGTTCTAAGAAACAAAGAAGAACCAATACAGCTATAAAATGCGACACGAAGAATAAAAACCCACCGTTACAGCTGCGATTAGAACGCGGGCCTTTTCAGTGGAAAGCGGGCATTCTCCCCCTGCACCACTTTGGCGGAGCCGCGCGCTACTCTTAAACGACGACACATTGCAGACGACCGATGACAACGCCACAAGCGGATTGTCCCTGTTTCTATAAACTGCTGCTGCGGCCGTTCCGAGCACTCTCCTGTTCTAGTACACTCTACTTTCATTGTGATCGCGAGCGGGCACGTCGCAGCCTCCCGCGGCGGCCTCGGTAACTGTGCAGCTCACGGTGCGTAAACTCGCCAATGGCCGGGAATTTGGGTTATGGCGCGGTGATTTGGGTATATGGGATCATTTGTAGAAAGATTACGGAACGATTTCTAGCTGACTGAAAAGTATTTGTAAATACCAGGCCGCGTACTGTGCTATAATGTTTGGCTCGCGTGTTCTCAGAAGCCTCGACTACCGATCGGTAGCGTTTTCTGCCCATGCTGAACAAGTGTTGCAGGGCCCCATTAAAGGCAGTTGCGCGCGTGTGAAATCTAAGTAAACATCGGAGCTGGCAAGCAAGCGTCACCACTTGGCAAATGCAGATTGAGGTCTTGCTTCATATTTCTTCATCATACTTTTCTTATTTCTTCTGTATAATAATAAAATCTAGGGTTTTACGCAGCAAACGCACGATGTGATTATGAGGCATGCCGTAGTGGAAAGCTCCGGAAATTTTCCACCACCTGGGGTTTTCTAACATGCACTAACATGAACACATTACATGGGTCTCTCTCTCCTGCACTGTCTCCTACTTTCCCTCCTCCTAACCCTTGCATGACTCCTCCTAACTCTCACTTCTCGTTCCCACCCTTTGCAATGCTATATTGTACATGGCTTTGCTATGGCTTATCCTTTCAACTAATCCTTTTCCTCCTTCTGACTCTTACAGCAGTCGTCCTCACAGTCTCTTTTCTTTGCGATACACTTAATTGCTTAGCTATACTATACAAGGCTACGCCATGCTTTACCCTCTCCTCGCATTTTTTTTTACCTTCACATCACTCCTGCTCGAGTTTCGGGCATATGCACGTGTGATATGGCGAAGGAAAAAACGCCGCCACCATAAATGAAGGTGCCGTAATTCACGTTGTCGCCTTGCTTTAAAGCGATTTTAGAGCTTATCTCCTTTCCTTATGTGGCGTGCGTCGGTTTATGGCGTGCGCTCTAGCTAGCTTTGCCCACTTCATACAGCCCGCTCGCGTAGCTGTGCCTCCTTACGCACACCGTCACCACAGCTGCACGCTCTACATAACTTTGCCTCGTCGTCCCTCCGCTCTCCACAGCTCCACCTCTGCCCAGCTTTGCCGATTTCTTTACTGCGCGCTCTACCTATAGCTTTCCGTCCTCGCCTACTGCCACACCACAGCTTCGCGTGATACCTAGCTTTGCCTCCTCTCCCACCCCCTTGCCACAGCTGCGTGCTCGCCCTAGCTTTGCCTTGGCATTCATCCCCTCGCCACAGTTGCACGCTCTCTTTAGCTTTGCATCTACCTCTACCCTCTCGCCAGAGCTGCGCGCTCTGCGTAGCTTTGCCTCGTCGACCATCCCCGCCACACCGTGGAAATGGAGCCCCAATGCTCCGACTAGTTTTTCGTCCATGCACACTCTCTTCCCACAGCTGCATGCTGTGCTTAGCTTTGCCTACTGGCTACCCCGTGCCAAGGCTGCGGGCTCGGGGTAGATTTACGAGCCATGGCACCGAGGCCTGGCTTTGCGCAATATAGTATAGTATAGCAATAGGTGGGAAAAAGAAGTGAGGGTCAGGAGGAGCGATGTGAAGGTGAGGAGGAGCTCAAGATGGAAGGGAAGGGGACCAGATTCGCTGTTTCCTGAGTCTTCGCGCCTGTGGTGTATAGCTGCCCATTTTTAATCAATTAACCGTACATTATTCGTGTCCCACTTCAGCCTTTAATCAGTGAATCCTTATCCATGAGAATTTTAACATCGAAGCTGTTTAGAAATTTGGCCTTTGACTGATGAACCAAAATACTACCGTCATCATAAATGGGTATGTGCCACAGAAATTGGGCAAATACCACTACTCACCACTGGTCCACTAAAAATGAAGACGGCAACAGTTAGCCCAAAAAATTGCCACAGAAATCGGGCAAATCCCATTAGTCAGCACTGGACCACTAAACATGAAGAAGTGTACAGCTCGCACCTAAACATACACAGTCATGGGTCGCCCAAAGCTAAATTACACTCCCGAGGAAGAGGCCGCGATCCGAGGAGCAAGGCTTGTCGCTATGCGAGAACGAAATCGACGCTACAGCCACCTTCTCCTCAAGTTAAAGCAAAAGTTCAACAACGTTGTACCCAAGTTCAAGCCATGTTCAACCTCGCTACAGCCATGTTCTGCCTAGATTCAGCAATAAATAGCCATGAGACCGATCATGTTCGCTGTGTATCGAGCTTTGCGCGGCTTAGTGCAAGCTTTGAGCAATATTTTTTAGAGTGAGCTGCACTGGCTATGGTTGAGCAGTTTCGCGTGGCTCCTGGGGAGCCGCGCTGCGCATGCGCGAGTTGCAGTGACGTCACACGGCGCACAGCTGGCGCGTCGGAGCCACCGCCACCGCATGCGCCTCTCCGGTCTGTGCATTCCAGAGGAATGACGTCTTAGCCGTGGCAGACGCACTGGTGCCGGCGCGTGCCTCAGTTGTACGCCTCCTTTGCGCAGTAGCCAAATCTGACGCTGCGCGGGAGCCTCTTGATAGCGCCTCTCGTTCTATGCGCATGCGCAGAGGTATCAGTGGGGGTATACATATAGCGGAAGTTTGCCACTGTGGTATAGACGTCAGACTCTGGAGTTTCCAAGATGTGTGGCGCCACCTGTCGGAGAAGTATTGAGTGGTGCATAGACCGACTCTCTCGCACAGTTTGCTATGTGACCAGGTGCAACTAGCGAGTGCGAAACAACGATTGAGCTTGATATCGCGTGTGTTTGCGCATTTAGCACTCAGTATACGAGAGCTGTGAATTGCTCTCCGCTAGTCGGACGCGCCACCGAGCCGTCGTGAAGTGCTTGCTGGATCACTCGCCTGAACGACGGCGAAAACAGCAGCAGACGAGAGCCCTCCGCACGCTACGAAGAAACTCCGCAAAAGACGCGCTGTTGCATTGTGAATCGCCACGGACGTAAAAGACTGAATAACAACGTTCAGTTTTACCGATTTCCATAGTTGTCGTACGAAGAAGAAAGGCGAGATCGCTGGATATGGGATGTTGCGAGCGTGTTGGGTAAGCGAAGTACCCGCGTTCTCCACAGCCGGTGGCATGAATGTGTGGCTCTGCTGTTGTTTTGCGTAGCCCTGATGCAAAACCGTGGTAACCTTGACTATGAAGCTCAGCAGAGGCTCTGACCGCGGTGCTTGTCGTGTAACACGAAGTGAGCAGCTAGAGGCAGACTGGAGACGCGTGATACGCACACCGCGACGAGTTGGTCGTCACAACACAGCATCGCGGACGTATGTACGTTTTGAAGGCTCAGAGTTCTGGTTCTAACTAGCTAACACCACGTGCGTCATACAAGTAAATCGCAGAATGTTGGTCGTGACCCCCTTGAGGTTTGTTTCGCCCGTGTCCTCCGCGGTTGCCGTAGCTATCTCGGAGGCCACGGTTTTGCCTTTGGTTGTACCCCGCGAAAGTGGACACGCACGTATCCCATTTGCAGTACATACAAACGGAAGACGACCATCAAGAGACCATTTGAGGATGCGTAATAAAACACTCCATGCACAGGAAGCGAGTGATGAATTAAGGGAGAATGCAACTGAAAGGCGAAAATCGCCGGAGCCATTCGCCCCTGATGAACCGAGTTTTGCACCACTGATCGTAAGATGCATAGCTAAGTAAATTGATCGTGTATGTAGGTACTTTATCGCTGTGGCATACGTATATACCCGATTTAACGCATTTAGGCTCTAGAGAACGGATGTCGGAGGGCTTTCCTCGAACTCGGTGTCGTGTGATGCTCGCTTGTACTTGCGAGTTGCAGCGCGCAGGAATAACTAAAACTTATTTTGCATTGTACTCGCAGTTCGCTTTGATCAGCTTCCTTTGTTTCTGAAGCGTGGATTGGCGGAAGAAGCTTTCCAGGTCCTTGATTTTCAGGAAACCGCGCCTCGACACCAACGAAAGAGGGGGGTTATATTGCGGCCTATGCACATTCGCTTTGCGGGCGGCTCTCTTTGCACTACCAAGTTAGTGCCAGGGCTACGATGAGGGCGCTGGTGGCGGTGTTTTTCGCAGCGCCGCCTGGGCACAGTCTGACGTCTATTGCCATTGAGAAGGAGAGCGAAATTGCTGCTCAGCGGCACAGGAGAGCGGAGAAGCTTAGCTTCTCGGATCCCGTAGTAGTTGCCTGGCAAGTAGCGGTTGAGCGTAAGAAGAACAAACAGAAGAGAGCTAAACGTGCTGCGGAGACACCGGAGCAGAGAGAGGAACGTGGCGTCGCCAGGAGTGGCGTCGCCAGGAGTCCGAGCGACGTGGCGTCGCCAGGAGTCCGAGCGACGTGCTCGGACCAGCTCAGCAGCAACCAACAAAACGCTGTCCACGACGTCAAGGCTCGCCGATTGACTGACTATACGGTGAAACTTAGCGAAAGCGCCAGTGCGACTCGGACCTTCGAGACGGACTTCGTAAACAATCTGTTTAGATATGTGCGCGACGTGTGTGAAAGGCTGTGGCACATGAAAGACTTGATGCCGGTAAGTAGTGCCATGCGTGAAACGTTGAGTTTTAGCGGTGCCGCCAGAGTTGGGTGAAACCGTGTCGCTTAGCTCACGCTACATATATCCTGACATAGCCGAGCCAAATCACTGCTACATATTTTTCGTCGTATAATCGATTAATCGCCATGTTTGGCAAGAACATTGAAAATTACCTTTTTTTTATTTCGCGGCGTTTAATGTACGAGCATCATGATTATGAAGCACACGGAAACACCGGCGCCCGCTGCATGCTTCGCCCCTCCACAGCGTTCACGTTAGTGGAGCTGAAACACCCTTCCCTACATGCTTTGCCCATCTCCAATTTTTTTATTCATTCATTCATTCATTCATTCATTCATTCATTCGTTCGTTCGTTCGTTCTTTTGTTCGTTCGTTTGTTCGTTCATTCATCCATTCATTCATTCCTTCATTCATTCATTCAATGCTATGGCTATTGGTAATTATTTTGGTAGATCCTGCCCCTGGTTTGGGGATTATTTGATGGCAGACATTTAATCGGCCCCATTCCAAGAATTTACTCATATTGTAGTCGTTTGCTTAAAGGATAAAATGGAAATGTAATTTGCTCTTGTAGTGCATCTGATTGCGCAGGTCATAAGTAAAGCTATTTTGTACAGGTAGCCGAACCCTTAAATAGCACAAGACCTTTTACGGAGGCTTTGCAGGATGACTTAAGCGATCTGTGCCTTTTTTGAATTGGTTCCATCGACAGTTCCATACTGCCGGACATTAGGCGCTGAGCCGTGCTCCCAATTAGGGTTGCCGAAGTTGCGCCTTTTCCTTTCCTCAACCTCTCCTCCTCCGGACATTAGCCACTCTTCGGCTTTTACAAATGCACCCTTTGCTGACCTGTTAGCGCAAGATCATTGTGTTAACTTGAAGCCACATGCTCGAGTATGCAGACAGGTGCAGTAGCCAAATCGGTGATCTTCCGTGCTGGGAATTTTAGATGCGAAGTATCTTAAGGCGGAGCTCAATCCGGTGGTGGTGGTGGTGTGCGGCGTGACCACCCTTACTGCGCATGCGCATACCCTCTCCACACTCCTCCTCTCCACTCACCCTCTCCCCTTCCCCTCCCCACTTTCCCTCTCCTCTCCCCCTTTCCACTCTTCCTCTGAAACGCGGGCTAGACATGCCGAAATTCTCTCCTGCGCCACGCCGCGATGAGCTCCAGCGCATGCGCGTCCCCTCCCCTTCTCTCTCCTCTCCTACGCTGCCCCCCTCTCACCCGCCTGTCGACCGCGTTCCCCGCTCACCCTGTGAGAATTAACGGCCAGGCTAGATGGAAGATACGACGCGCGTAGCGTCCCTCTTCGCGTTCCGCGACGCGCTCAGGTCGGTAGCATGCCCAACGAAGGCCAACGGAACGCGATCGTGCAAGTGCTTCGGCTTCGCATCGCCTCATGGTCCCCTTTAGCGGGAGATGGTGTAATTTTTTCCTTTATCGGAGAATTTCGAGCCGTGAATTTGGACGAACGGAAAAAGAGAATATTTGCGATATTGCGAGGAATCTTAGGAATGGTGAAATTCTCTTGCGATGACCTAAACACAGCGGTTACAGTGCGCTTTCGGCTTCTGCAAGCTGTTCTGGCACGTGCAGTACGCAAGAGCATTCCCGTTGAGATTCGTGTCTGATAATCATGTGGAGCGATTTCTAGTTCACTTCGGGTGAAGCTCACGAATGCACTCGAGTTATGAAGCACATGCTTTTGTGTTGTGATATCTATCTATCTATCTATCTATCTATCTATCTATCTATCTATCTATCTATCTATCTATCTATCTATCTCTCGCTATATATCTATATAATGTGTGCAGGCATGGTGGCGAAAGTATATATATATATATATATATATATATATATATATATATATATATATATATATATATATATATATATATATATATATATATAGTGCATGGAAATATGCGAAGCATGCACGCAAACTGAGGCAATATAGGCAATTTTCATGACTCGGAATGGGCATTCTTCGGGCTTGTACAAACATCGCTGAGCCAACTAAACTAAGGCTATGCGTGTGTTGTTAGGGGGGTGCGAATAGTGAATTATAGAATTGAAGCGAACACGAATGGAATAGCGATGATACCCAATTGAATAGGAGTACGAATCAGATACTATTCGAAAGCTATTGGAATAGTATCTGGATAGCCATTAATAAATTTGTCCTAGAAGAGTAATCTAACCGTTTTCGGAGCTGCCCAAGGATCCCACAACATTTTATTTGAAACAAATATTCACTAGCTTTAACAAAAAAACATTACGACAACATTTAACCAACAAAAAATGCCACATTTATGTAAACTGAGGCAAGTTCGTACACAGCAGCAACGAAAGCTTAAGAAATATTGTGTAATTGCAGAATGAAATCCAGCAGTGACTGAACTATTCAAGCTGACGCATTGTCAACGGCTTTTTAAATAAAATTTACATATAAACAATAAACAATATTCATATCAGTCAACATAATCACGAATACCGGAGCTTTAAGGAAAAACACTTTGATTCTATGATCAATAAAGCATCGGTATTCCCGTAAAGCCTGGAGCTGCATGCCTCTTGGCACTTCGATTATTGCAAGACACGTTAACTCTCTCTTTTACAACGTAGCGTTCCTTTGAGGTTTTTTAATCGATGCTTATTATTCGAAAAATATTCGGTATTTGTGATATGCACTATTCTATTCGAATAACGAATCGAACAGAACGCTGTTCGATTCTTCATTCGAAACTTTCTAATATTCGCACAGCCGTAATGTAATGCCGTTTTACTGCGCAGCGGTTATGCCCTTCGTCATGCCGTTACGCTTTCACAAAAACTATCATCATCATGAGCAGCTTCTACCTTTCTAAAGCGTGCAACGCAATAACTCGGCGGACTCGCTCTCTTCGTCCTCTTCTTCATCTTCTGCTGTGCTCTCCAAATATGGGCGTCCGGCGAGTGCTCTCCCGCTGCGTCGATTTGTCCGGCGTGCTATGCGATTCCTCGGATGGGCGAGAGAACGATTTGAGAGAAATAGATAAAAAAAAAGAAATAGAAGGAAACGGTAGAAGCAAAAACAGATAGAAAGACAGAAAAATAAATACTCAGAGAGAGGAAGAGACAGCAGGAAACACAAAAACGAGACAGCAAGACAAAAAAGAAATGAAGAGAAAAAAAAAGGACAGAGAGAGAGAAATGTAAGTAAGTGAGAAATAAACACACAACGAGGGAGTAAAGATAGAAGGAAATACACAGAGAGAGATAGACTGAAATAGAAAGAAACACAGGCAATATAGGTAGGAAAAACAGAGAAAGATAGGAAGAAAGAAAACGAAAGAGAAACGAGGAAGGTCGCCTAGCTCCGTTGTTCTTTCAGGCTTGGCATTCCTATAGTGCGAAGGCGCCCTAATTTTTAAAACTGGGAGATCCAGAGTGGCCGCCAAAATCCTGGATCGAACACTCGTATTGCACCAAACCGAATTTGCCGATGAAACACGGGAACGTTCTACGTGAGACCACGCCGCGAATTCTTTATGCGCACGTCATGCACACCGGTTCCGGAAACTAATCCTGCTTCCGCTTTTATGTTTTCATTGCAACCTTGGTCGCCGCAAAGCGCGGCTACACTTGTTCGCAAACTGTCGGAAAAGACGTATGCCGCTCGTTGAATTTCCGGCCGAGTCCGCGACTCGGCCGCATAACAAATGTGAGTGATACGCTGCGGAGGCAGTTTATCTGAAACGACCATCCGAACGCGCGAACCCACTCAGAATCGACCAGTGAAAATATCCTGCGCTAATTTCCTTCTTGTGTAGTCTTGGTGCTGTTATAAATCCTGCGCCTATAATGCAGCTACACTACCCTGAAATCTGAGGAAGTGCGCAGCACGGGCAACCCTGTGACCCCCATGGCAATCGAGCGTTTGCCGAGGCGGTGGCAAGCTCTCTACACGGTGCGTGCATCAGCCAGATGCTTCAGATGCTTTTTTCGCGATTTTATATGTTAAATGTTGCGTTTGTTATCGGTGATATCTGTTGTTTATAGTATTTCAGACGTTGTCATTTATATTGCACTAGTTTTCAGCATTGTGAGTGTTATTTTAGGCCTGTATTGACCACTGCGTGACCATGCAACATGAGACAGTGGATAGACCACAAGCCGGGCCCCAAGAGTGCCACGTACTTAAAACATTATAACACGGAAACGGCAACCAGATTAGATTTCAGAAACGTCCAGTTTCGCTGTTCCATACCTTGGGGGTCTTAGTGAAGGCTTCGTCATTTTTCTAGAAACGCGCCACATCGCGAATCCATGCACAAACAAGGTCAGCACAAAAATCGACAGGAGAAGGCCAACATTTGCAGGAATCATTTCATCTTGAATCGCCTCCTCCACATCATACTTAATGTCAAGTATCCACGATACGTCAAGCTGCACAACTCCACCGAGAATACTTGAAAACGGTGTCTAGCGCACAATGACGCTCACATCGAGAATAGCGAAGCACCACTATGGCACGAAGGAAGCCAACATAATTCGTTTCGTGCAAGTGTTCGTTGTTAGTCGAATAACGTACGTATCTCCCTGCCTAAACCTTCGAAATGCTAAAGACGCCAATATTTCTGTCTTCATTAGACCAGCATATAAAAAAAGCCTGAATACTGTCCATAAGAACAGCTAATGAGAAGCCCTTAGCACTAGGAGTCCATATAAAACACTTGAAGAGCTCATAGAGGCAGAAAGAATAGCGCAGTACAAAAGACTGGCGCAATGCCCTACGGGACGGCAGATCAAATGCAACCTCGGCATAAACTACACTACACAAGATGGCGTTAAGACAAACATACCACATGAAACAAGGCAAAATCTTTACGTACCACAACTGCCGGAGAGAACATGCACCCCGAGTATAACAGAGAACGGAGAATAGAACCCTCGAATGCAATGAAAGACAGATTCTTCCAATCAACGGACGCTGTCTACGTAGAGGCAGAGAAGTATGCGCGCTCGAGTGGCAAGACCATTGCGCTCCTAGGTAGTGACAGTGGCCTAAGAGCTCTTGGCTCGATTCGAACCGGCAACGTGGAAGCTGCGAAAGACTCGGCTATCGAAGTAGTAACAGCTTCCACGCAAAGAAAACATGTAATCAGCGACCCGAAGGCCGCAGTGGGAAATTTAGCCAGAGTCCGAATCTCGCCGGAAAAACAAATGATCTTTGTCAACTTTCGAGACCAAAGTAAATTCAAATTATTTGGGTACCTGCGCACTCCTCTGTTCCTGGAAACGAGGCGGCTGACACCGCGGCGCGTGGACTTACACGTAGAGCCGCTGAGACGACCCCGCTAGGATCGAGAGGAAATAGCAAGGTTGCCTAGAAAGAAATTACTAACCATTGTCGATTGGAAAGGGCCCGGTATCCTCCCGCGCACCACACCCTTAACATGCAGCAAGCCGTGGCCTGGCGCCTTCTTCAAACACGTACCCGAATCCTTAGGCCTATAACCACTATTACCCAGGTCAGTACGCCGACAGGTGCAAATTATGGGAAGAAAGAACGGAGCTACCTAACCTTATTGGGCCTCTCCACAGGTGTCGCGCAGTATTTAACGATGAGCGCAATGACACGGTTGCACAATATTTAATGATGAGCAGTGAGAGACCGTGCCGCTCAGCACAGATACAGGGGAACAGCTCCGGGCGTCCGACAGGCCGAGCACGCCGCCATGGCTTAAGGGCTCCTGGCTAACGCCTAGGCATGGGACCCGCACCACCGAGGCCGCCGCATTCTTATAAGAAAGTTTCATCCTCCTTTTTCTGCCCTCCTCCTCCTCCTCCTCCTCCGCCTGTGGACAACTCCAATGAGCGGAGTTGCTCGGAGGATTTCACGAGAGACGGACGTGTCGCCCGCGATGCCCCGCTCGCCCGTTCAGGACGCGCTCGTGCCTCTCGCCGTCGACGCTCTGTGACGGCTGCCTCGACCGCAATACCGTGCGCCTCTCATCGGCAGGGCCTTCGCCGCCTCGTCACCGACGTGCATCGTGCCCCTGGCTGAATCGTGGTCCCGTCCGTGAACTCCTGTGACCGGCTCGTCATCTTTCCTGTCTTCTTCTGTCTTCGTCGTTCTTGCTTGCCGACTATCTCTCACTTCTTTCTCTTTTCTCTCTACTTTTCTTCTATTCCCATCCCCCTACCCCTACAGGGCACTTACACGTGTCGCCAATGGGCAGACAGAAATTAGCGCCCTTTTCCTTTTCCCGAAGAACCACTACTAACTCCAATGAGGTTACGAAAACCTCCTCGAACGACTCCCAAAGGCGATTCCGCCTGGATTTTTCATTCCACCATTCACTGCTATGGCTATCAGTGCTTCTTAGGTAGATCCTTCTGCTTGTTTGGGCCCGAATTCGTAACAGACATATAATCGGTATCATCCTAACCATTTTTTCTTTCCTTGTACTCGTATGCGTAAAGGATAAAACTGATACTAAATTTCTTTTAATAGTAAATTTGCTTGTGCAGGTTTTAGGTAAAGCTTTTTTGCATAGGCAGCTAAACACCGAGATTCAACTAGGCCCTTCACGGTGGCTTTGCAGGATTACTTAAGTTATGTGTGCCTTGTTTCAATCGGTTCCCTTGGCGTTAAATCGACAGGTGTGCTTTTTGTTATACTGCCCTTATAAAGACAACCTTTGCTGACATGTGTAGGACAGAAGAAAGTCAGTTTCGCCGCAAAGCCGAAGCAATGAATGCGATAGCAACAAATTACAAAGTCGCAAGAAGAGCAGCGAGCAGCTCGATACTTGCAGGACGCCCATTAACCGCAAACGACTCACGAAAAGAACACGCACAGGATGAGCACGAACAAACAACGGCAACAGCTCGACACTTGCACCGCGCTGCGTTGTTCAAACATAGCGAAGAACGCTTGTAAAAAACGCACAGGTATTCACAGGGCGAGCGCGAACAACTGTCCCAGTTACTTATTCGTGTTTGAACGGCACGCTACAACTCAACGCTCTTAGATGTTTTTTTTTTGTTTTCTTGAAAACTGTGTCGCGTGGAGTGGTCCCTCTGCGTCTCCTGCCGCGCGGTGGCGTTCGACGCATTGTTTACCAGTGGCGGTATTTTGTAAGCATTCCTAAAACGGGCAGAGGCTGTCCGTCCGTTTGAGTCGCACGTGACTAGTCAATCTGAGCACGCGATTTGTCGCGGTGCTTGTCACGGCTCACATTGACCAATCGCGTGCGACTCAAACGGACGGACCGCCTCCGTCCGTTTTAGGAATGCTTACAAAATACCGCCACAGGAGCGCTATTTTGTACGTGTTCTACCATAGAACGGGGAGGAGGATCGAACAAAAGAACGAGGGGGAGCCGCACGGGATTGGTCGAGGCTAGTCTGACGGTCAAGACGTGAGAATAGCCACACGTTTTGCTTAGAACGGGGAGGAGGCGTTGGAACGGTCTGCGGCCCGGTTCTATCGATAAAACGGATACAAAACAGTCTCCGCAATTGACTTAGATTGGATCGAAACGAAAGCGCTGGCGCCAGAGGAGTGGGCTTCCCGCGCATCCCTCTACCGCGCTGACACTTTGCGAAAATGGCGCCTCCGTTTTCGTTCATGCCATTTCGTGTCGCCTGCGTGGCTGCTGCAGTCACGCAGAAACGAAGCTCCGAGGTAGAAGATGCGTTTGAGGTGATGACAGACGAGGAGTTCCGGCGGCACTTTCATTTGTCCAAACTAACAGTGCGTCGCTTGTGCGACGAACTTGACCCCATCATCGGATGCTAGCGAGCCAGTGGCCTTTCCACAGAGAGGAAGGTGGTGTGCGCACTGCGATTCTTTGCAACCGGGTCCTTCCAGGAGAGTGTAGGTTGCGAAGAGCTCATCGGCATGTCTCAGTCCTCCGTCAGCAACACGATTCATGAAGTGGCGGAGGCTGTCATCGTCCTTAGTAGGCGGCGGAAGTCGGTGGACTTTCCGTTGACGGCGGCTGCCAAGGAAGAGGCGAAGGCCGCATTCGCACGACTTGGCTGGACTCCTGGTGTGCTTGCGTGCATGGACGGCATACTGCCATTGAGAAGCCGGAAGGCCTCAGCATAGCGGATACGGTGAGTTTCATGTCTCGGAAAGGGTTTTATGCACTCAACGTTATGATCGTAAGTACCTCTGACTTCTCCATAAACGTAGTCGCCATTTGTGAACGTCTCTCCTTGATTTTCGTTTTCTTCTTTATTGTGCCTGTTCCCACGATGAAACAATTGCATTGCGAGTGCATGCTTTATCGTCCGGGGGACTGAATGCCGGCTCGTTGAAGCTCAGTATGTGCACGGCAATTAATGATAGGCGCAGTGTCTAGTAAAGAAGTGTACCCAGCTGAATGCATGTTTTGAGTCTCCAAGCTCGACCTTAAGGAAATTGACTTGTATACCTTGGCGGTATTGCGTAAGTCGCCGCGCTAACTGGACTAAATACCATGGTGAAGGGAAAGTTGGTCAGTGATAACGATGAAGCTATGTTGAAGCCGAAGATATATCAGGCCATTTCACGAGCGTGCTTTGTTCTGGCTGGAGTCGGCGTATTGCCCGATTGCCGGTTCTCAGTTACTGTTCGTCTGTGATATTTCATTCAAACAGTGTACACTTTGTCCCAGCGTGCGCGCGCATTTTATGTTTTTGTGAGATGGGTAGAAGCAGATGTTTTCAAGCATACCTGTATCACATTGCATACTACTTTTGATTGCAGTTGTTCGACGCAGGCCTCCGCATTCTGGTCGTTGAACCCCGTTTTCAAGGATCATGTCATGACTCCTGGGTGTGGAGGCACAACCCACTGCACAAGCGCCTCGCTGCACAACTTCAGCCAGGCGAATATGTACTCGGTAAGCGATCAAAATGCGTACCACTAACAGGTTCAGAGAACCGACACTTGGGTCTGTGTGTAGCGGTTCATGGTTACGAAACGTTGCCATGAAAAGACATGAAACACTGACTACTCGTATGAAGAGGGCACAAAGACAAGGTCCGATGCTTGTCTTTGTGTCTTCACTGTCAGTGTTTCATGTTTTTTGTTGCGACGTTTCATAATCAAGAGCAGAGCACTCAGCCACGGTTGCATGGTGGAAAAAAAAGGAGTTAAAAAAATTGGGAAAATGTAGCCATGATTTGCCAAGGGCAGTAAAAGTAGGCTAGTGAGGATGATAACAATTTCGACGTTCTTATAACCCCCGTAACACAGCACATGTAATGTCATTTGCTGTGAATGTGATTAGGGGGTAATGCCATTTTTTGTGCCTGCTACGCGGGCACAATGAATGACGTTCACCCGTTGAAATGTTTTCCGAATTCGTGCAAGCGTGACATGTGCAATTTCCTGCCGTGTAAGGCAGGAACGAGAGGCCACAATGACATTCAAAGGGAATGTCATTTACTGTGAATGACATTATATGTGCCGTGTTACAGGGGTATTCCTTACATGAATAAATAAACCTTTCGGCCAAAATGTAAATAAACACAACATGAACATTAGTGAATAAGATTTGCAAATATTAAAAGATAAAGTGTCCATTTTGGACACTTTATCTTTGAAGAGACAAGCAACCATTTTGTGCAAGATAACAAAGCTCATTGTACTGTCTCAAAAGTGGAACTTCCTTAACAAGTCTGGAAAAGACTGTAAAGAACTGACTTGTTTCGACATCAAATTAAGTAGAGCACAAATGTGCTCAAAAGAGCTTGTTTTGATTGACCGTAATCTTAGTTGCAAAAGCAGTTTGTAGAATATCGTACTTGTAATGTCAACGAGTGCGGAGCGCTTTCAGTTGTCTTGTTGACTGCAAATTACAGGTTGAAGTTGCATTCAGGAATGAGTCGTTTGCAAAGTAAGGCCCCAGGCATCAGTCCCCGAGGCTGAGTCGTGTATTCAAGAGCATTTCCTTTTGTATGTGTGAAATGCCAAATTCAATTTTGAAAGAATGAAGGGGCATTTCAAGGGCTCGTTTTTCTTTGTTAGACACATTAATTAGGTCGCAGGTTCACTTTCTTTCAACGCCAAGCTATCTTTTTCGTCCACTATATTATTTCATGTCTTCGCGTATCTAATACACTATCATCCTTGCTACACGTTTTGGTTTAGAGCTATTGTTGTGGGCGCATGTGCAGTACGTTTTCCTTGGGCTTTTATATGCATTGGCGTATAAAAGAATAAAGCAGCTCTTAGTCAGTACTTGTGTCGTACGTTTCTTTTCTTCGTGGGTGTGTTGTGCGTTTGCGCTGTAATTTTAGCCTTAGGTTTGTGGTCGCGGTGTGACATATATACTGTGATTGTGGAACAGCTAGCTTTCTCGTTTCTTCCCTACAGTGGCGTAAGCTTCCAAGAGACAAAGCGTTCCCACTAGCTCTCGACACCACGAGCCACAGGACGCCCTTCTTTTTCCTTGGCCGACTGGCCACGAGTGGCGTGGCGCTACAACCCCACCTTGGAAAATTAGCGTGGGTCCCACGCGATACGACGCAAACGCAGTGCGGTCATTGATGCAACATGGCCCGCGTCTCGCCTAATTTTAATTTCGGTACCTGTGGCGTCCTGTGTGTTTCACCTGACGCCGCGTGCGTTTGCATTCTGCCGTTAGTATCCTAGAGAACGAATGAGACATGGCATAATTGACTAAGGCAGCGAGCTGCGGAGTGAGGAGTCACCTGTTCGAAACCCTTGTCGAGCGCTTCGGATTTTTTATTTTTATTTGTGGTTTTTATTTATATATACCTACATATAAATATCCGGGACATGACGGCGATGGCGATGGAAAACATCCACCGGGAGAGTCCAAATAATTGCTATCGCAATGATAAAGTGTCATCCTTCTTCTCTTCTACGCCTGCGCATAACTTAGACAACTCCAATGAGGTTAAGAAAACCTAATTGAACCACTGCGAAAGGGGATTCAGTCTGTATATTTTATTCAATCATTGCTATGGCTATCGGTGCTTCTTAAGATAGATCCTTCCCTTTCTTTGGGGAGGATTAATTCCTTACCTTGTAGTCGTTTGCTTAAAGGATAATGATTAAACCCAATTTATTTTCATAGTACACTTGACTACGCAGGTTATAAATAAAGCAATTTTGCACAGACAGCCAAACTCCTGGATATAACTAGACCTTTCACGGAGGCTTTTCATCATGACTTAAGTTAGGTGTGCCTCGTTAAGTTTGGCTCCATTGACAGTGGTTCATTTCATTGAACTTCGTCTATACTGCCCCTCTAAAGGCACCCTCTGGTGACATGTATAGGGCAAACTCCTGAGTTAACTTGGAGACGCACGTGTTCACCACATGCCAGAGTACGCATGCAGTGTGTGTGTAATCGCGTTTTACAACGGAGCCGTTATGCTTTTGGTTATGCCGTTACGCGTTCGCAAAAAAACATCATCATCGTGAATGGCATCTACTCTTTTTAACGCGTGCAACGCAATAACCCGGCCCCTGCGCTTTCTTCGTCCTCTCATTCATCTTCTGCTTTGTTGCCCGAATATGTGCGCCCCGCGCGCGCTCTCCCGCAGCACCGATTTGTCCGTCGTGTGAAGCAATTACTTGGATGAGCGAGAGACCGAGTACAGAGAGGGATAAAGAGAGAGAGAGAGAGAGATAGGGAAAGGAAGAGGTAGAAAGGAAAGAGAGAAATAGCTGAAAGAAACGAAAGAGAGAAAAAATACACAGTGAGAAGAAGAGACAGAAACAAACAGACAAAAAAAGAGATAGATGAAACAGAGAGCAAGTCAGAAAAAGAAAGAAAGAGAGATAGAAAATATAGAGAAAGAAAGACGTAGCAAGAATGAGGAAGAGGTTGACACTGAGAGTGAAAGAAATGGAAGCATGTAACGAAACCACATAGAAAGAGCGAGGAAAGATAGAAATAGACAGGGAGAGAAACAAAGAGAGGAAGAAAGGGAAAAATAAGGACAAATTTACACCATCGCCCGCTAAACGGGACCATGAGGCCATGCGAAGCAGCGTTTTCTCATGTCGAGCCCGCGTTTCAGAGGGGGAGAGGAGAGAGGGAGTGGAGAGCTGTGAGGGGCAGTGGAGAGGGGTGAGAGGGGAATGGAGAGGGGGAGAGGGGCCGTGGAGAGGGTAATGGAGAGGCGGAGAGATGGAGAGGGCTTGTGCATGCGCAGAAAGGGTGGTCACGCCGCACACCACCACCACAACCGGATTACTCCACCAGAGGCTTCGCATCTAAAACAAGGAAGGCCGACCAGCTCTGTTGTTTCAGGTTCGGCACAACTAGAGCGAAGCCGCTTTAATTTTTTTACCTGGGAGATCCAGAGTAGCCACCGAAATCCTGCATCGACAACTGGGATTGCAGAAAACCGGATCTGCCAATGAAACACGGGACGCTGCACGTGAGATCACTCCGAAAGTTTTTTATGCATACGCCACGTAAACCAGTTCCGCAAACTATTCCTGCTTCCACTTTGTACGTTTTCATGACAACCTTGGTCGCCGCAAAGCGTGAGAACAGTTGCTTGGAAATTGATGGAAGTGACGTATCCCGCTCGTTCCATTTCCGGCCAAATATGCGACTTGGCGGCACAGCAAATGACAACGATCAGGCGCCACGCGATTTGCTCTGAAACGACTAGTCGAAACGCGGGAACTTGCTACGAATTGACCCGTGAAAAAAACGGATTCGCCGCCGCGGAGCCACAAACCCAGCTCCGGATATACCTGTGAAAAACGCCAAAAACTTTGTCTCGTTTTTCCTACGACTAACTATAGACTAGCTGTCGTTTCGTTCGAACCCCCAGCCCTTTGTGGCCCTAGAACTCTTGCTTGCCTAACCCTCACCATTAGAAGTAGTGACCCGCCCAAGGACTGGGATCGCCAATCCGTTATACCAGCGCAATTACGCCAATGTAGCCGTTGGAGAGGGAAGTGCGCTGTACGAGTGAAGAAAGAAGTCACGAGTTTCGCCGCAACTGGCGAAGCAATGAATGCGATAGCAATAAATTGTAATGTAACGCGAAGAACGGAAAGCAGCTCGAAATTTCAGTCGCGTCGCTCGAGCCCAAAGGACGCACGAAAAGAACGCACACAGGACGAACGCGAACTAATGCGTCACAGCTCGACACTTGAAGCGCACTGCTCAAACATAAAGCAGGACGCACGAAACGAACGAACAGGTACACACAAGACGAGCGCGAACTAATTGTCACAGTTTTTACTTATTTCTGTTTGAACAGCGCGCTCCTTTCGCAAACGCGGCCGCTGCAGCGAGCGAAGCGAAGCACCCCACCGGCCGCCCCTTCTTTCCTCGAGATCAGCGCTTGAAAGCGACCACGCCCTGTAGAGCGAAGATCAACGGCGTTCGCAGGAGCGGGACGACGATCTTTAAAGCGCGCCACACGCGCGCACGTCGTTCCACATATGTGGCCACTAAGAAAGCATGCTGAATTACATGGTGTATATAAATAGCTCGCCGTTAGCAGGCTGAAAGACGGTGTTGTCGTGGCATAACGTCTAAAGCGCACATGGCGGGCGGGGCCCGCGGCGATGCGGCGACAACGCGAGCGGCTTCGTTTCACATGCACCGTTTTGCGCGGCGCGCGCCTTCGATGCGCAGTGATGGTTGTGGAAAGCGCCCGCCCGCGGGTCCTTTCTCCGGTTCGCTTCTTTTGGTGCACTTGGGTTGCGAGTTTCACCAGCCTTCTACTTATTTTTTCACGCGCCTAAACCTTGAATGACGAAAATTGCAGTGTTCAGAGTGCAATTAAACAACTTCAGTGTCACGTTTATTTCTGTTACAGCTTTCTTTTTTTACCACGCAAGTCTTCTTGCACGCTATACACTTGGCCATGGAAAAGCAAAAAAAAGAATTGGTTTTTGTGGTTTTAAGCTTTCAGAGTGCTTTCGGTGGCTTTTGCTCTCGAATGCCGCAAGGCGTTGGTGCGCCGTCTGGGCCGGCAACCATGCACCCACAATGTCGCGTCTGGGGGGCTCGCATTTGTACGTCTTCGGGACGGACATTTTCTACAACCGTTACAGCGAGAGGAAGCTGCCACGCGCCCGCTCCTCGATATAACGTCACTGCTGTGTTGGTGCCATTGGGTGACGCAAAAGAACAAAATAAAACAACTGCCTGCCAGCTCGTTAGCACGCACGAGAGGTCGCCCGTTCGACGCGCTCTGCTCGCCCCTGCAATCACGGCTCCCCACGGGGACTTTTCCATTGCGGCAGCATTGCCGCGCGCGTCCAGGTCGCTCTAAAAAACCTGTTTTTGGGCTTCCGCGACAGCCGCTCGCTCTTGGAGCAAAATTATGTGAAAAGGCTTAACCCGAAAAAGGTCGCCCGTTCGATTGCGCGCGCGTCGGAAAGAGAATTATTTTTCTTTGTGGCTCTTCTAATACCATATACGGTGAATGACACGGGGAACATTTTCCAACCGAGCTGTCATTCTATCGCAATAAAACAACTGCCTGGCCAGCACGCACTACCGCTCTGCAGGCAATATTGCGGCAGCATTGCCGCAGAAGTTGACATCGATTAAAAAATACCCCGAATAAAAAAGAGAGAAACCCCAAAGAGCATTCACATAAGTCGACCCGTGAGGCGAAAGCCATCTTTTCTTTTTTTTCTCAGTCGAGCTGTAGCATTCATTCCATCAGCCCTTGGGGCGAAAGAATGCGCAACAAACACTCAACTACGTCTGTGAAGACACGTTTCACTTTCATGTTATACCGATTCCTATGACAGAGGGATCATCCATGGTTTCTTATTTTTGTTATCACGTCGCATCAGGCAACAGGCACGACTAGCGGCAGGGGCATCAGCACTAAACACAGCAAGTACTTATCTTCTAGTTAGTGATTGCTTAGGATAACTATTGTCACCGACGCGGCTGGTATCTGCAAGCTATCTCGATCGCCGAGAAAAAAATTGAAGGGGGCCTCCAACACTTTTCTAAGCAACCATCGAATTGCTTCATTAGAGGAGTTTATTGCTTCATCAGTGTACTGCCGCAAACATTTTTAGAATCCTTCAAGTAGAAGCGGAGTTACAGAGATTTGTCGCACGCAGTAATTGGTTTCTCCTCTGGTTCCGACGAGCGCGCTGTAAAGCTAAGCAGGGAGGGATGGCACGGGCGAAAGAAGGTACGTTTAGCGCGCCACATGACCTGGACCACTTTTTCTTTTTTTATTATTCGAACGCTATGGCTTATTTTCAGTGTGGTCGCCAACGCGCGAGCGAGCACGTGGCGGCCTCGATGACTGTGCAGCTCACGATACGCAAACCAGCCAATGGCCGTGAAATTTGGTATATACGGCGGTCATTGGGGTATATGGCATCATTTGTAGAAACAAGAGGGTACGATTTCTAGCTGACGTGGAGAACTAATTGTAAATTCCAGGTCACGTGCTGTGTGCTGCGCTAAAATCTTTGGATCGCGTGTTCTCAGAATGCTCGACTACCGATCGGCAGCGTTTTCTGGCCATTCTGAAAAGGTGTCGCAGGGCCTCATTAAAGCTGTTCCACGTGTGTGAAATCTGAGTAAACAGCGGTACTGGCAAGCAAGCGCCACCACATGGCGAACGCAGACTGAGTTCTTGCTACATCTTTCTTTCCTTGTTTCTTCTTTATAATAATATTATCTGCGGCGTTACGTGCTCAAACTCCGATGTGATTATGAGGCACGCCGTAGGGGAGGGCTCCGGAAATCCCGGCCAGCTGGCGTTCGTTAACCTGCACTAACATCGCACAGTACACGGGCTTCTGGCATTTCACCTCTATCGAAACAGCGACCGCCGCTGCCAGGATCGATCCGGCGACGTTCGGGTCAGCAGCCGACCACTGTAACCACTGTATCACCACGGCGTCTGATGTTTCAAAAAACGGATGAAGAAATTTATACTCACGCGCTGTTGATACAATTCCACCTTCTAAACAGCCAGAGTCCGGGCTCTATTTATGTGCGTGGAAGACGGAAAAACGATGAAAAAACACGAGTGCGTGAAAGCTTGATCAATCATAGTTACTTTGTTAAATACTTACTACAGTTGGTGCTATTGAATAGTCAAGCTATAAACAACATATGATGCAAAGCTAAACAAGACAGAAATTCAGGCGATGATGAAGCCTTTGAGTGATTAAAAGTCGTCGAACCAGGAGTGTTGCTCGGTGTAGTCGAAATGTGAATACCGCGATGAAGAGGCACCTATGGAGAGCATATAACAAGGTTGAAAGCGTGGGTTTCATGCCCGGAAACTACAACAAATTTTATTTTCTATGATACATCATTTCTATGATACGTCATTACCACGCCATCGTGACGCTAGTGCAACGTCACGTGACTTCGCGTCACATGATGACGTCATCGCACGACATCCTAGATTAGTCAAATGTAGTCCGATCACAGAGGCAATGCAAAACCAGATGACGTGCCTCCGATCTTGGAGGCAGTACAAAACCATGGTAGGCGCTGAAAGCTCTCGAAGGGTGGCGGGGCAGGATGAATACATCGACTAAGACGAAAAACAAGATGGCTTTCGCCATCGAGTCGCCTTAACTGAATGCATAAGGAACCCTGTGAGTTTTTTTAGGACTCAAAGAGCCTTGTGTGCATGTTTTATTTTGCTTCTGCTATAGTGTCTGCTGCTGGGTAATGGGAGGCGGGGCCAGTAAAGCTACATGCATGTAGCTTGTTGCCCACCTTCCCAACGACATCTCAAGTGCAGTTGTTTTTGTTCTTTGTGTGAAAAATATACCAATCTTCAGACCGCCTGCGGAGCTTTAAAGCAAAGATAACTGTCCCTCTCCTGCCCTCTATACTATTGCCTCCTTGTCTTTGTAACTGGCGAAATAGTGCGTTTAGATGCTCAAGAATTTCCATGCCATTTCAACGAGAAGATTCGTCCATTCCTTCCTAGGTCACGTAAGACGATCATCGCTACAAAATTAAGTAAATCTATCAAACAAACCAAATTTTATTGGCAGTGCTGGGCTTCGAATTAAGGCACCCGCGCTCGGAAGACGAGTTTTTTAGCCGCTGGGCTAAAATACGCGTTCTCTTGCTTTTTTTTTATTATTGCCGGTCCTCGAGATGTACAACAGCACAAATTGCATGAGATATAGAGGATACACAAACAATATAGACACTGGTGGCCGTCCGCTATTATGGCGTCACTTTGACATCTTGAAATTCCTTGTGCGTTCTAAGGTATTCGACGCTGGCCAGCTACAATCAACCGCTACGTCTGCAAATCGCTTAGGCTACACCAATGAGGACAATAAACCTCCTTGAACGACTCCTGAAGGCGATTCTGCCTGGGCTTTTCATTCATTCATTCATTCATTCATTCATTCATTCATTCATTCATTCATTCATTCATTCATTCATTCTTTCTTTCTTTCTTTCTTTCTTTCTTTCTTTCGATCATTAATTCATTCATTAGTTGATTGTTATGGCTATCGCTACTTCTTTTGGTAAATCCTGCCCCTGGTTTGGGGATGATTTCGAGGCAGGCACGAATTCGTAATAGACATTTAATGCAATAAGGTACGCATTTTGGCTGGTTGGTTTATGATTAACTGTAGAAACAGCGCTAAAAGACGGGACGAATAAAGGACACCGTTGTTTGTGTCCTTCCTTCGTCCCGTCTTTTAGCGCTGTTCCTACAGTTAGACATTTAATCGGCATCATTCCAAGCATTATCCTCATCTTGTGGCCGTTTGCTTAAAGGATAATATGGAAATGTAATTTGCGTTTTTGTAGTCCATTAAATTGCGCAGGTCGTCAGTAAATCAATTTGGCACAGGCAGCCGAGCTCCCGGTTATACAAGATCTATCACGGAGGCTTTGCAGATTGACCTGAGCGAGCTGTGCTTGTTTAAATCTGGCTCCATCTATAGTTTGCGTGTGTGCGTCATTTCTGTCTTTTCCAAGGCGCCCTTTCCTCACCTGTTTAGCGCAAAGTCGCTGTGTCAACTTCAAGCCACATGGTCGAGTACGCAGGCTCGAGTACTGGCCAGCTCAGTGATGTTCCATGAAGGGAATTTTCCTTTTATCGAAGAAGTTGAAGCCGTCATTTTGGACGAAAGCCAATCTTTGAGTTATTGCAAGAAATTTTGGGAAGGGTAAAATTCTCTTTCGTGATGACGAAAACAGCGGTTACAGTGAGCTTTCGGCTTCTGCAAGCGGTTCTGGCGCGTGCAGCACTGAAAAGCATAGTCCTTTAAATCTGTGTCTGATAATTAAGTGGAGCGATTTCTAGTTCACATCGGGTGTTCTAGTTTCTAGTTCTAGTGTTTTTAGTTCACTTCGGTTGACTCGAAGCCCACGTATACACTTGAGTAATGAAGCCCACGCTTTGGGTTGTGCAGGCACGCAGGTGCTAGTTATGATTTTTTAACAGTCGTAAATGGGTAACACAAATATCTATCTATCTATCTATCTATCTATCTATCTATCTATCTATCTATCTATCTATCTATCTATCTATCTATCTATCTATCTATCTATCTATCTATCTATCTATCTATCTATCTATCTATCCTACATCTGGGTGCTCTTGTGATGGCCTCCTTAACTTTGGTGTAGATCATATTTCGCATGGGAGGCTAAGAGGGTTTGACGAATACGACTGTCTAGTCATGACATGAAAAAAAAGTCAGTTTCGCTTCAAAGGCGAAGCGATGAATGCGATTGCAAGTAATTGGAAACTCACAGGAAGAACGACAAGCAGATAGAAACTTCCTGCGCGTGGCTGAAGCGCAATGAAGGACGCACGAAAAAAACGCGCAGGTATACACTGGACGTGCTCGAACTCTCACAGATGTTACCTCTATATATATATATATATATATATATATATATATATATATATATATATATAACACGTATATGCGTACGTGTTTCTCTTACTGCCATTGTGCGCGGAAATATGCTGGGATTTTTCGCAAAGCGTGCAGGTGAAAATGCGCGAAATAGGGAATCTTCATGACTCGGAATGGGAATTTTCCAGCGTAGTACGAAAAATCACTGACACAACTGATCTAAGTCTAATCGTGTATTGCTAGTGGTGTGCGAATAGTGAATTTTAGAGTATAAGCGAATACGAATGGAATAGCGATGACACCGAATACAACACGAGTACTAATCAGATACTATTCGAAACCTATTCGAATAGTATCCAGTTAACCATTATAAAGTCGCCCTAGAAGAGTATTGGAACCATTTGCGGTACTGTCCAAGAATCCGAAAATATTTTATTTTAAACAAATGTTCACTAGCTTTAATAAAAAATTTACGATAATTTTTAACCGAAAAAAATACCAGAATAACGTAAACTGACCCAAGCTCATACCTAGCAGCAACTAGAGTCTCAGAAATATTTTGTAACTGCAAGTTGAAATACACCAGCAACTAGAGTATTCAAGGTGACACTTTCTAAACAGCTTTTAACTAAAACTGATCTATCAATATTAAAAAAATATTCACTTGAGTCAACACAATGAGGAATGCCAGAGTTTTAAGCAAAAACATTTTGATTCTGTGATCAATAAAGCATCGGTCGTCTCGTAAAACCTTGGGCTGCATGCATCTTGGTACTTCGATTATTGAAACAATACAAGTTACCCCTCTCTGTTCCAACATCTCGTTCCTTTGAGGTTTTTTTTCATCGATGCTTATTATTCGAAAAATATTCGGTATTCGCAATATGCACAATTCGATTCGAATATCGAATCGAAGAGAACGCTGTTTGATTAGTTATTCGAAACTTTCGAATTATAATGAGTAACGTGCGCGAGTGTTCGAAGTGCCCGGCATGGCAAGATCGAGGAGAAGAAAAAGACGAAGAAAGTTGCATCAGCGCTGAAAAAATAAAATGGCAAAGGAAAGCAGGTACCAGTCGGAGAAGGCCGGGGTGTGCACGTCAAGAGAGGCAATAAGTTGGTGCGAAAGAGACAAGAGAGGCAGCGAAAAAGATGGGTCACGCTCTCGGCTGTCGGGTTCCAGACTCGACCCTTGGTGAATGGTGAGCCTGGAGGGACCTGCCACGTATGAGCAGGCCTTGACGAGTTCCTGCAGCGTGACGTCCTGTGCCCGTGGACACGCTGAGCTGTCGGGCTTCGTGCGCGAGCTCTGGCGTGGGATTCTGGCCGGGATGCGGCTACGGCGTCGATCTTCCAATAGCAGCCTGGGAAGGCTCTTTCTACCAGTGGTCTACGCGCTCGTCTCTAAAACCGTTCAACCACTACGGACCTTGGTGAGACTAGCGTTCGTACGTCGTGTCTTCTCTACAGCTAGGATCTGCTAGTTTAAGACTGATTTCATGGTTTAATTAGGTATTGTTATTTGGGGCTATTTTGGGTTTGGGTTGTGCCGATTTGTCCTGCGTGGGATGCAATACCTCAGATGGGCGAGAGAACGAATTCAGAGAAAGGGCATGAAAGTGAGAGAGCAGTAAGAGATACAACGAAAAGGAAAGAGAAATAGAAAGAAACGGTAGAAAGAAAAGCAGACAGAAAGACAGAAAAAGAAATACACAGAGAGAAGAAGAGACAGAAACACAAAAACGAGACAGCAAGACAAAAAAGAAAGGTAAAGAAAAAAAGAGACAGAGCGAGAGAGAAAGAGATGGGAGAAAGTGAAAAAAAAAGGTACAACGAGGGGCATAGATAGTAATAAATAGACAGAGAGAGATTGAAAGGAACAGAAAGAGAGGCAATGAAGATATGAAAAAGAAAAACAAAGAGAAATAAGGAAGGTCGCCTAGCTCCGTTGTTCCTTCAGGATTGGCACCGCCTAGAGCCAAGCTGCCTTAATTATTTAAAATAGAAGATCAAGAATGGCCGCCAAAATCCAGGATGGAGCATTTGGATGGCACGAAACCAAATTTGCCACTAAAACAAGGGAGCGCTCCACGTGATATCACACAGGAAATTATTTATGCACACGTCACGCACACCTGTTCTGGAAACCATCCGTGCTTCCGCTCTGTACGTTTTCATTACAACCTTGGTCGCCGCAAAGCGCGACTACCGTTGCTTGCAAAGAGACGGAAGTGACGTGTGCCGCTCGTTCTATTTCCGATCGAATCCTCGCCTTGTCGGCGAAGCAAATGAAAGAGCTCCGGCCAGGAGCAACTTTCTCTGCAACGGCCAGGTAAACGCGCGAACCCACTCAGAATCGACCAGGGAAAAATTCCTGCGCTAATATCGTTCTTGTGTAGTATTGGTGCAGTTATAAATCCTGCGCCTAATGCAGCTACGCTAACATGGAAACTCAGGAAGTGCGTAGGACGGGCAATACAGAGATCCCCCTGGCAATTTAGCGCTTGCCGAGGCGGTGGCAAAGTCTCTACACGGCGCGGCTATCAGCCAGATGCTTCAAATGCGTTTTTCGCTATTTACGTTAAATATATCCTTCAATTATTGGTGATCTATGAAGCTTTTTATTATTTCAGACCTTGTCAGTTTATCTTGCACTGGTCTTCAGCTTTGCCAGTCTAGTTTTCGGGCCTGTATTGACCACTGCGAGATTATTCGATATGGCACAGTGGATTGACGACAAGCCGGGCCTCTAGAGTGCCACGAGCTTAAAACGGATTAAAACGGCAACGACAACCAGATTAGACTTCACAATCGTCCACTTTCGCTGTCTCAAGCCTTGCAGGGCTTAGTGCAAGCTTCGTCATTTTTCTAGAAACGCGTGACAACTCGAATTCATACACACGCAAGATCAGCACAAAATCGACACGAGAAAGTCAACATTTGCCTGAATCATTTAATCTTGATTCGCTTCCTACACATGATACTTGATGTCAAGTATCCACGATGCGCCAAGGCTGCAGAACTCCACCGAGAATACTTGAAAACGGTGTCTAGCGAACAATGAGGCTTACATCGAGAATAGCGAAGCGCCACTATGGCATGGAGGAAGCCAACATAATTCGTCTTGTGCAAGCCTTCGTTGCTAGCCGAATAACATACGTAGCTCCCTATCTACACCTTCGACATGCGGAACACGCCAACATTTATGTCATCACTAGACCGGCATATAAACAAGTCGTCATACTGCCCATAAGAACAGCTAATGACAATCTCTCAGCACTAGTATTCCATATAATAGACTTGAGCTCAGAGAGGCTCAAAGAATAGCGCAATACAAAAGACTGCCGCAATGCCCTACGGGACGGCAAATCCTAAGTAACCTCGGCATAAACTGCACTAGACAACATGGCTTGAAGACAAACATGCCACAGGAAACAAGGCAACATCTTTATGTACCAACTCTACCGGATAGAACATGCACCCCGAGTATAGCGAAGAAAGAATAGAACGCTCGAAAGCAACGAAAAAGAGATTCTTACAATCAACGGACGCTGTCTACGTAGACGTAGCGGAGTATGCGAACTCGTGTGGTATGGCCATTGGGGTCACAGGTAGCGACGGTGGCCTATGGGCTATTGGCTCGATTCGAACCGGCAGCTTGGAAGCTGCGAAAGAATCGGCTATCGCAATGGCATAGCTTCCACGCAAGCAAAAAAAAATGTAATGAGCGACTCCAAGGTCACAATGAGAAATTATGCCACAAGGAGAATCTCGCCGGAAGGACAAAGGATATTTGTCAACTTTCGAGACAATGTAAATACAAATGATTTGGGCGCCTGCGCACTCCTCTCTTCCTGGTAACGAGGCGGCTCACACCGCGGCTGGAGGAGTTACACGCGAAGGCGCTGAGACATTCTCGCTAGGATCAAGAAGAGAGCGCATGGTTGCCCATAAAGAAGTTACTAACCGCTATCGATTGGAAAGCGCCCGCTTTCCTTCCGCGCACGACACAAAACAAAGAGCAAGCGGTTGTCTGGCGCTTCCTTGAAACAAACACACAGCCGAATCCGTTGGCCTATAGCCACTATTACCCCGGTCAGTACGCCGAAAGGTGCAAATTATGTAAAGAAAGGGCGGATCTACCTAACATTACGTAGGTCTGCCCAAAAGCGGTCTGACAGGATCGCGCAATATTTAATGATGAGCATTCGTACACCGTGCCACTCAGTACAGATCCAGAGGAACGGCTCCGGGCGTCCGACGGGCCGAGGACGCCGCCAGGGCCCAAGCGCTCCTGGCTGACCCGTAGGCGTGGGACCCGGCCCACCGAGGCCGCCGCATTATTGTAATAAAGTGTCATACTCCTCTTCCTCTACCTCTGCGAATAACATAGAAAACTCCAGTGAGGTTAAGAAAACTTCCTTGAACAACTTACAAAAGGCGATTCCTCCTGGATTTTTCATGCATTCGTTCACTGCTATGGCTCTCAGTGGTTTTATGTGGCTCATTCTGCTTGTTTGCGCCCGAATTACTACTAGACATTTAATTGGCACCACTTCAACAGTTTTCTTTGCCTTGTAGTCGTTATATTAAAGGATAAAATTGAAACTCGAATTTATTTTGATAGTGCGCTTGACTGTGCAGGTCATAATAAAGCTATTTCGCATAGGCAGCCAGACTCTGAGATTCAACTAGACATTTCACGGAGGCTTTGTAGGGTGACTTAAGTTATGTGTGCCTTGTTTTAATTGGCTCCATTGACAGTATGCGCCTTTCGTCGCGTCTTTTTAAACTGCCCTTAAAAATGCACCGTTCGCTGACATGTGTAGGACAATATAATGACTTAACTCGAAGACGCGCATGTGCGAAGTTGAGGCGGCAGCATAGGTGTTCGCCACATTCTCGAGAACGCAGATTGTCCAGATAAGAGGTGCTTTTAGCTGACCGATTCTGTGGTCCGTTACCCGTTCCGCTCAAACGCTCAACGGTACCGGAGCGCAACGCGCGTTGTTGGTTTTAGCCAAGCGTCTTTCGGTCAAGGCAAGCGCGACGCCGCCTGGGCATGAAAGCGAAAAGTACGTTGAAAAGGAAAATAAAAATTGTACTTATCTTGCAGCAAGAAAGAAAATTCTGTTTTGAAACAGTGCGAATTGATTTATTTTCGCGTTACGGTGGTGCTTGACGCATGAGCCTTTTTTTTTTTTGTCACTTGGCATGGCGCTGGACAACAATCTAAGCTACAATTATCCAATCCTATGTGCATGTAGTCTTCATGCTGTTAGGTATACATTGTGCTCGCCAAATTTCCGCTGTGTTCTCCTGTACCCTTTGTGTATAGCGGGTACTCGTAGACTGAAGGCTGCATTGCTCATACCGGATACAATCCACACAGCCCAAAGGGTAGCTTTTTTCGGAGAAGAGGCACTATGCATATTGCTTCGTGCAACTACAGTTCTTATTTAACGACAGCCTCTTGCGTGACTAATTGCGTTATTTTACACTGAGCAGTACGATTTTAAACTGTTCAACCCATTTTGTTAACTGATGAGATACAGCAGGCCCGGCATTGTCTGCCTGAAGTGCACATGCATCCAGGTAGAAGGGTATTCCATTTCATTAAAAACTGGGCAGCTGCTTACGTTACAGAAATAAATATCCGCATTCGGAAATATAGGAATATTAATGCTGGAAAAGGCTCATTTTCTGCTCCAAGGCGGGGATTTATCCGCTCCAGAAGTTGGAATAAATTGCTTCGATCAATGGCATCACTGAAAGTGGGAGTGAACCAGGAGATGCAAAGGTGTTGTTTTCTTTATTGTGAACAAGGGCAAAGATACGGTGACGGTGCAACACAAATGCCTGGACATGATCTGGCTCTTGGACTGTGGTTTCGTCTTCTCTGTTGTCCACCTGCACTGCAGTGTCACCACTCTCTTGGACTGGTGGCTCAAGTTCCTCATCTCCAATCACTCCCAAGAATAGTGATGCCGGTGACTGATTTTCTGCAGCAGAATAGAGGACAATGCCGTGAAAATTAAAAAAAATTCTTACCCAGCGGAAGACTATTGCAAATAAGCGATGAAATATCGCAATGAGGAAATCTCTTCCGGTACACCATACTTCTCGTCCTGTGTGGAGCTGTTCTTAAAATTTAGGTTGCGCATAACTCATTAGGGGAAACCACGCCGAGGGAGGCGCTGCGGTGCCAGGCGCTGCCAGTGAATGTGGGGACAAAATTCGTTACTCGACTGTTCACCCCTCCGCTGTCCCCTTCAAGCTGCCTTGTAGACGCGTTGCTTTGCTCGCACGCTGCACCTGTTTTGCACGTGTTTTTGAGAGTTTCGCCTCGCGCGGTTAGGATGTACACACTTCTGTCCGCGTTTCAGAACATCGCCGCAAGTGAAGATTTTTTTCGTTGCAACAATTTGGCGAAAGGTCAGCATCTGCTCAGTTCTCTTCATCTTGCATTGCTGGGTCAGCTTGAGGAATACCTTGCGACATAGCCTGCTCCTACGCAATTTTGTGCTCATCTGGCTGCCCTCACAGAACGACGCTTCCACCTAGGCAAAATAAGTTTGTGGCAGGGATTAGATCGCGCCCTTCACTACAACGTTTATACATTGGAGTTTTTTTTTCTCACATATGGTACCGTAATCGACATTGAGCATATCTATAGTGCGCCAATAATAATTTTTGTTATCATCTTCAGGTATAAAATGTACATGAAGTCTGAAAGGTTTAAGGGTGTTCGTTTAAGGGTGTTCCGTGATTCCGTAACGCCATTACATTCCCAAAATAAAACAAGTATTGCATACGAAATCAAACTCTACAAAAAGATGTGCGATGGCAAAATGCCTCATTAAAAATTTAGCAATTGTGACCATCTGTGCGCACAGAAATATTTCATATAAGAACTTCACGGAGATAGCTACGTATGAAAATTTATTGTTCAAACATTTTGTGCAGTCCGTTGCTTGAATAATTTTTACTTTGAATGAAAAGTATCGAAATAGCAATGCGCTTGTTACTAACCGAGTTCCAATCTTACCCTTAAAACATGGCGGTGTGAAAATGTCATGTTTGATAAATGCCCTTCTACTCTAGCTTTACTCGATAATTTCGCCTGCGCGGAACAAAATCTCGCTGATCGTGAATTGAGGAATCAACAGTCTTAAGCAAATGCTTTAAAATGCCTAGTCAGTTATGCGCTTCACTGTCTATCATACCTCTGCGCCTTTTCTGCGTGAAGTGCCCATTTCCTGTAAGCCGCTGGAAACATTGTCGGCAATTTCGAAGTGTGCTGACTTGAGTAATTTTTGCAGTTTCCCGCAAAATGTCTGCTACAAATCATTGTGGAAGCTTTTGGCAACCGCACACTTCCACCGGGGCTGCGAAGATATAAAAATATATAAT